>NC_083594.1:2533274-2833274 GCF_027579695.1 Neoarius graeffei | reverse complement strand
TTAGATATTGCACAACATATAACCTGCCTTGTGTCATTCGTTAATAAATTAAACTTTGTGGTACAAGTATAGGTTATCGTATAGGGCAGAGTAAAATTAAGGATTAATTTCATAAGTGATTTCAAAACTTTGAAATCACAAGTGAAATTGATCCTTAATTTTACGAGGAACCATATGATTACTTGTTTATAATATATAGGGCCAAATTCATACTTCGGAAGCCATTCACGTTTTCTGAACCACTCAGGGCGCGAGACTATCTTGCACGTTTGAATCAGTTTCTAAAGCGTCTTTCATCATGACACGAGGATTTTGGACAGGATTTTAACATCTTTCAGGATTGATCCGGATATCGATCCAATGCTGCCTGCATTACTTTAAGAGAGTCTGGTTCGTAGTTTTCCCCATTTTCTTTCCTCACTTTGCATAAAACTGTGATAGCACCTTGTCTAATTCACAGCATTATACGCCACTAGAGTCGTTTGTTTGTCTTTCTGCGGCCCATTTCTTAAACACAGAAAGCCAAAAATTTGTACTTTTTTTTTTTTTGTATTTTCGCTTGCAGCTTTCAATTGGTTTATCATTTCTTTGTCAAATATAGTGAAACACGGCATTGCAGAGTCAGCGGAATAAAACACTCAGATCGTGTGGTTATATAAAAACAGTTTACCCCACAGTGCACTGAGTCATGCTGCATCACACGCCCATGTTATTTTCATATAACAGCAGTCTGGAGTGTGATTCCTTACATAACCCATCTTACAACTGCATGAGTACTGGTGTATGTATATTATTATTATTAATTTAGAGTATGAAGAGCTATATCTCAGTCATGGGTTACAGTTCTGCCCTATTGTAGAAAAACAAAGCGTACTAAAAATTGAGGAAAAGAATGCGATGTTTCGGTGCCACTCAGACACCATCATCAAGTGAGTGTTCATAAGCTAAGTCAATGTCAAAACATAGATTAGGATAGTGCTAAACAGAAAGTTTGGCCTGTAAGGAGTCTGATTGCACGTTGAGAGCTGGTCTTCTTTTGCTAATGTAGAGAGCATTTCATACAACAAGCAGTTGAATTTACTCCAGCAAGAACTTCGTTGTCTAAAGAAAGTGACGATGTCTTAGGTGCAATACCATGTACCGTCCTGTAGGTGCAAAAGGTGCCTCTTCAAGTGTCTTCTTTCCCTAATGTGTGTCTACAGGCGGAATTAATATAAACTATAAATCTCTCATAAAATAACCTGTTACTGTTTTACTGTCTGGAAATTCAGGGAACATGAGTGAAATCCACAGAGCATCAAGGTGAACATGTAAATAATAAACACATCAGGAAATTTAAAAACTATTTTTATGAGCCAATAAGATTCTTAATCATGTTTCAAGATATTTTTACTCATTCATTTACTGAAAAATCTAAATTATCTGCCAACTGAATGAGAATTTTATTCTAATTCGGAAATCTATCTAGAAACAGGTTCATGTTCTTATCTTTTATATAATAATCTCATAATATAACTATGACTTTATTTAGTAAATTTTGACCTGCTCTTTTATTTGCAGTGCTGTGGTAGTTTATGGGTCGATCCACACCTACACGCAGTCTCTACTAACAAGTGAACGGAGTTCTGAGATTATTAAAGTTACAGCTGTATGCTATTATTATTATAAATCCAATAAACTCACCCGCATCACACCTGAGTCCGGTTTTTCCTGGCACGCACACACACGCGCCACTCACAGGGTCACACCGTATGCCGTCTGCGCAGTCGCACAACTCTGAACATTTCGGACCGTACGTGCCCTGCTCACACTCTGAAAAGCATCATCAATGTTACATTACCATCCAGAACACTGAACCTTAACTTAAAAATGTGTGTTAGAGCTGAATGATAAAAGGGTACAGGTGGTAATATTCATTAGTAATAAATTTACTGATTACGTTTACACTGCATTTTATACAACTGGTTCAAACTTATTACAGATAAATTCAATCAAACTGGAGAAATGGGAATGTTTAGAAGGCTGTGGGTTTGTGGGACTGTTAGAGAATCTCTATCAACTGGTTTTTGTTTTTTTTTTTTACTAAACTGTTTAAATAACGTAGTGATTGATTAATTCTTTGTTAATATAGTAATGAAGCAACCTTTAATTGGTGAATGATGTTAACAAAAGGGGCTGTTTTCTAGCCACAAAAGGAATTTGAATGGTCTTTATTAATTAGCAGCAGGGTTTGGTTTTTTTATGCAAAAATCTTATTTCAGTTAACTGTGAGAGTCTTAAACGTTTTGGATAAATGACCCTAAATGGACAGAGTTTTCTGACTCCAAGCGTTGACCAACCAGTTATTATTTTAATTCCAGATTTATGACAACTAACATTTTGAATGTTTTATTAT
The DNA here is from genome assembly GCF_027579695.1 of Neoarius graeffei. Lineage (NCBI taxonomy): Eukaryota > Metazoa > Chordata > Actinopteri > Siluriformes > Ariidae > Neoarius > Neoarius graeffei. The sequence goes on along the minus strand of NC_083594.1, from coordinate 2,830,879 downwards.
GTGACTAAAAACCAAAGGAATATTCCTTGCACTGGTTTATTGCAGAGTGTAGTGTTTTTATAGGAGACTAATCCACACGCGGGAGGTGTGATGTGCGCTAACATTATTCATCCCTTCACCCGTCAAGCTTCTGTACATAGAGAGGATCATAATTGGGACGTCAGAGCCAAGCATCGCTGTTTGAATTCAAACTGTAAAATGTTTAACAATTCGATGTACAGAGACAGACATTACACCCTGATGAGCTCTGTCTCTCAAACATTCCGCTGTTGTCATGAGCTGCATCGCAAATCAAAAACTCTGACCTTCCATTCAGAAATCGTTACCAATTTAGAAAATCCAAACATTGATGCACAAAACAGAGCTTTCAGTAGGTTTGAAGGCTGGATTTTTTTTTTTTAATAATGTTACCAGGAAAACCGGTTTGTGTTAGTACTCAACTAACGGTGTAGTGGTTAGCACAGTCACCTCACAACAATAAGGTCCAGGTTCAAGCCCCGTGGCCAGCGAGGGCCTTTCTGTGCGGAGTTTGCATGTTCTCCCCGTGTCCGTGTGGGTTTCCTCCGGGTGCTCCGGTTTCCCCCACAGTCCAAAGACGTGCAGGTTAGGTTAACTGGTGACTCTAAATTGAGCGTAGGTGTGAATGTGAGTGTGAATGGTTGTCTGTGTCTATGTGTCAGCCCTGCGATGACCTGGCGACGTGTCCAGGGTGAACCCCGCCTTTCACCCGTAGTCAGCTGGGATAGGATCCAGCTCGCCTGCGACCCTGTAGAACAGGATAAAGCGGCTACAGATAATGAGATGAGATGCAAACATTGATGCACAAAACGGAGCTTTCAGTAGGTTTGAACGCTGGATTTTTTTTTTTTTTTAATAATGTTACCAGGAAAACCAGTTTGTGTTAGCACGGTCACCTCACAGCAAGAAGGTCCGGGTTCGAGCCCCGTGGCCGGCGAGGGCCTTTCTGTGCGGAGTTTGCATGTTTCCCCCACAGTCCAAAGACATGCAGGTTAGGTTAACATAGGACGGCCTTGGGCTGAAGTACCCAAGAGTGGCGGTGTGTGCGTATGCAGCGGCTTTGCTCTCCTGTGATGAACTAAATTTCGTTGTACATTTGTGCAGTGACAGAGGCATTCTGTTCTTCTATTCTGTGTAGAATAGTACACAAGTATGCGATTTGAGACACATTGACTAATAAGAGTTTATTTAAAAGTTCCTGACTGCAAAGTCATCTGGAATTTTTTTTTTAAAATTGTGTACGGCCTTTTCCTCTGTCTCGCAAGAACAATATCATGTGGACAGGATGTGATCATTTTGACATACCAGAGGGTCACTTTTCTCCATTTTGGGATTGTTTTCGTCCCTCTTGAGGTAAACAGCACAGCCCTCCAGAAACTGCTGAACGCGAGGAGCTTTAGCATAACTATGGAACTGCGTCACATCAAGATGGTGATGTACGGAAAACATCGTGACTCTGCATCGACCTCAGAGAGTTTTGAGTCGCAGGGATGTAATTTGTGGTTGACTGACATTCACGAGTAGATCCGTGAAACAAAAAGATTAATATATCTTTTCCCTGTAAGAGCAAAACATTAGGTGGATAACTCCATACTCGCTACCGTGGAGTTGAGCTCATGCATTCTAAGGCTAAGATAGCTAGAATGATTTGGTTATCTGTCCAGAAAAACATCATCTAACCTTGCTCTGTCTTTCAGTTGCACTAACTAGGCAGGTTTTTCTTTTCGCCTGGTGGGAGAGCCGAGTCTGCCATGTTTGCCCACACTGGTCACATGATATTCTTGCTTCGGCAATCTCCCCAATCATAAAATGCAGGATGCTTTTTATCTCAGCAAAACATTCACACACAGGATACAGTGTGTGTAGCAGAGAAACATCTCAAAACTCCAACAGTGATTGATAATGTTTTTACCCACAATTCAACTTTGCAGTCAGAACCCTTAAAGGAAGGTGGTCTAAGCCCCGCCTCCTCTCAATTTTCAATGTTATAATGCTAATTTTAAAACATTTTAACTCCTAATTTATGACTGAAGCTGTTGGTAGTAAACATATCAGTCGTTATGGTTCAGCTGTAGTGGGTGTGTAACGGTGTAGATGTGTGACCTTTCTGGCAGCGTGACCCCCAATATCCAGCAGGGCAGATACAGTGTCCATTGCTCGGATGACAAGGAGCTCCATTCTCACACTCGCAATGGTGCTGGCACTGAGGTCCAAACAGACCCACCGGGCAAGCTGTAAACACACACACACAGCTCGCTGAATTTTGTAAGAAGAGAGAAGTGCTGTGTTGATGATTTGCAATATGCCTGAAGGTTAGAAACGTGTGTGAGAGAAAGAGACTCACTGTGCTCACAAAGGTGGCCATAGTATCCTGGTACACAGAGGCAGGTTCCTGTCACTCTGTCACATGTGCTGTTGTGCTGACACACACACTGCAGCACACAGTTCGGACCGTACCATCCCTCAGGGCACTCTGACACACACACAGGCCTGTTACACACACTTGCACTTCTCTTAAAGGAAATAACCCAATACTGTGCAAGACTTGGAAATATGGACTTGTGGGAACGCACGCGTGTGTGTGTTGTATTTTATATAATATATATATATACACAGAGATGCCTACTAGTACGGATTGGCCGTATTTTGTACGGAAAAGTTACGTAAATACGATGTTACAGCAAACAGTGTTATTCTGTATGGAATTATTATAAAGTCTTAAAAAATTCCAGTGAGTTCTTTTTAAATGTCCAAGCGACTTTTTCAATTCATGCGCGATTCACGGCCATTTATTTTTATGACTACCGCACATTTGTTCGTGCTATTTTCGCTCGGCATCACACACGCATGGTGCTGCTTCTCAATAGTGGAAATGAAACGCTCAGTATTGGGACAAGTGAAGCACAGGTCTCAGGTGTTCCTCCCACGATATACGGTAGAATGGCCGTGCATTACACCCAGTCAAAAGGGCAATGGATACGCGCACTGCAAACTGTGTAGAACTGACATTAACATGGTGGTCACGATGACTGCAGGCGGCATGTCAACTACAAAAAAAAAAAAAACATATGGAGTATGCTGAAATGGCGAGTCAGGCGGAAAGTAAATCTGGGGTATCCAGCAGTTTTTTACGAAATCTGTGGATGAAAAGACACGGAACGTGACGCGTGCTGAAGCGGTGATGGTTGACCTGTGCTTGGAGTTGAACTTGCCAATTAGTGCCATGAAATGTGAGTTAAACTTATTCAGTTTCTTTTTACATGTCTGATTTTTATTCACTGAAATATCAAACACCGGCTGTACTTCTTTAATTCAAAGTCTTTTCAGTGTTGCAAATGTACATGTAGTATGATCAAAAACAGAATTTTATGATTAGTGCTGTTGGGATTGTGGCAAAAAATGGATCATTCCACTGTTTTAAATACAATTATAAACGTCATTTTATTCAATGTCTCTTCTGAAGCATTATGCTGAAGTATTTATATATTGGGACATTAAGATAACAATGTCGGACTCTCTTTGGCATGAAATACATTTTTTTTAATTTTATGAGAATCCGTTAACAGGAACATTTTGCCAGGCAATATAATATAATACTTTTGAGGAGTTACATTCAATACCAGTGACTGGTAGTCAACCGTAATGTCTGCAAACAGGGAACACTATTGTATGCTCTAGAAATTTGTTGAGTGGAAATTCAGTTGAGATGGCTGCTCGCGTTTTGTTTATTCAATTCACACAAAACAGTTCTTTTTAATAATTTAAATGTTAAACATATTGGTATATATACCTCTTTATAATGGAAATGCGCATAAATTAATGTTACTGAAAGTCATTCCAAAATACTGAAAAATGTTTTCAAGAATACTGAAATTCAAAATTTGGGGTAGGCATATATATATACACACCTGTCTGAGTTCCTGCTTTAGCAGCTCAAGAAAAAGTAAATGATGTTTCTAACATCTAAAGGTAATTTAAACAATACTGGGGTGTGTTTCCCAAAAGCCTCTTAACGCTAAGAACATTTTAACTAGGAGAGGGAGCGTTCATTGTGCTGCTTGCTCTACCATTTAACTATGATCTTTGTGCTGTGATGCTTTTGGGAAACTTGGCACTGACTGAAGCAGGAGTGGTAAGCCCCGCCTCCTCTCATTTCATTGGTGGTTGTGTAATCAATAATACACACTGCCCTGATTGGCTTAACTATCAAAGCAAAAGTAGACATTTCTCAATTAAGTTAAAATCATAATTTTGGACATTTCCCCCCCCAACCACACAGCGAGGTAACAGTGATGGCTCACCTTTATCACAGCGCAGCCCAGTGAAGCCGAGTCCACACGTACAGTTCCCAGAGACGGCGTCACACACCCCTCCATTACTGCAGTTGCAGCGCTGAGAACAGGCTACACCGTACCGGTCTGGAGCACAGCCTGAGCACACACACACACACGGTCTATACTTGTGTTTCCACTGACAATCATTCCCTGTTTAATGTTAACCTGGGGAAAGCTTTTACTACTTTCCCCCCTCAAATCAAGCAGCGACACACAGACCATTATATACGCAATGCGAATTTGGTGAAGATCCAACTGTGTACTATACTGTAGTGCAGCCTTTCTCAACCGGGGTGCTGTCAAAAAATTATATATTCTAACATTGAAATAAAATTCCAAAAACCGATAGTTACACTAATGCAGATCATTACCACCTTACGCATCATCAAAATTTGTCTCACGGCCCCGTTTCCCATGTCACAGCCGGGGTCAGCGTATATTTTATATGGGGGTGCCTTAAGAATTTGCATACTTCTGAAGGGTTCCGTGACTGAAAAAAAGGTTGAGAAACACTGCTGTAGTGTACTGTACTATAATATAGTAGACCGTATCTCAGCTTTGGAGAGTAAGACAGAATGAAACTAATTGCACTCCTGTGTTAGTCTTGACCGTACTAACGCCCAGTGTGAATTTCATCGTCCTCAGATTTTCACCAGATTCGTCAGTATGGTCAAGACTAACACAGGAGTGCGCTTAGTTTCGTCCTGACACGCTCCAGAGCCGAGGGCTGAGCCTCTCATTTCCATTATGTTACACTCGAACTGCAGGTTTAGGATGCACAAATTTACTCAAACTAGGGCAGAAACACCAACACTACAATCAAGAAGGACTTGTAACATCTGCCGTTTGTGCGACGGAGAAAAAAAACGTAAGCTGCCCCGAAAGCTACTGGTCCTGTTCTACAGCTCAGCAATACAATCAGCACTCGTATCCTCCATTTCTATCGGGTTCAGCTCTGCAACTTCACGATCCAAATGGAAGCTACAGCGCAACATCAGAAATGCAGACAGAAATACCCGTTGGCAGATCCTCACTGACCTCATCCAGGGTGAAGAAGAGAGCAGGGAGGAACTCGCTGACTCCACACGGCTCAGCCACTTTCTGTTTCAGTCTTTCCCTTTATAAGCCAAAATACAAGCCCTAAAATCCTGTACCATTCGACACCAGAACACTTTCTTCCCCCCCGGCTGCATTCCTTCTAAATAAAGACCCTTCCCACATCCCTCCTCTCTGACACAGCACAAGTCAATTGTAATAGTCGAAACAGCTGCAGCAACTGGAAAATAATATTTTTAGTCACAATATTACACCCCAACATTCTGCTGTATCTGCATTTGCCACATTAAACTTTCCTACTAACTTCCTGTACAGATGTATTGTAGCGTGAGACGGCACCAACAACAATTCCTTGTAAACTCTGTGAATCAAAACATTCTGATTGTGGTGTTATTCTAACCCGCCCTAATGCACAGTGAGAACTTGATAACCTGAGAATACACTACCGTTCAAAAGTTTGGGGTCACTTTGAAATGTCCTTATTTTTGAAAGAAAAGCACTGTTCTTATCAATGAAGATCACTTTAAACTAATCAGAAATCCACTCTATACATTGCTAATGTGGTAAATGACTATTCTAGCTGCAAATGTGTGGTTTTTGGTGCAATATCTCCATAGGTGTATAGAGGCCCATTTCCAGCAACTCTCACTCCAGTGTTCTAATGGTACAATGTGTTTGCTCATTGCCTCAGAAGGCTAATGGATGATTAGAAAACCCTTGTACAATCATGTTAGCACAGCTGAAAACAGTTGAGCTCTTTAGAGAAGCTATAAAACTGACCTTCCTTTGAGCAGATCGAGTTTCTGGAGCATCACATTTGTGGGGTCGATTAAATGCTCAAAATGGCCAGAAAAATGTCTCGACTATATTTTCTATTCATTTTACAACTTATGGTGGGAAATAAAAGTGTGACTTTTCATGGAAAACACAAAATTGTCTGGGTGACCCAAAACTTTTGAACGGTAGTGTATATTAAACCCATTTCATTCTCTGCATTGTTATACTACACTAAACGATCGAGAACTTTCACGTAATGTCATCACAACTGCAGACTTGTTTATGCAGCCATGTTGCCTGGTGAGCTTTGTTTGCGCCAGCGACTGGCACACGAGTAATTGTAAGCCCAATTCAGTAAACATTCAAAGATAAACTTGTAGAAGTTGCATCTAAAAGAACAATGCCAGAGACCTGTAGTGCTTTTGGATGTAATAACAGATGTGGAGATAAGCCTGGTTTAACTTGTCACCACTTCCCGGCAAACCCAGAAAAACATTCCCGTGTGTGTATGGAGAACATTTTAGATCAGGTTAGTGTGAAAGCTCTGCGCAGCGTTGAAATGTGGATCTGGATGCGGGCTTTGGTTCGGATGTGATGTGTTTTATTAGACCTAATGCTTGACGAGACTAGCAGCATGTTTGTTGTGTACTGATAACATAGATTCGGCTAAACACCATAAAATATGCTAGATCTAGGCCAGGGCTTGTTTATTACTATTAGAAGTCCGTGTTTGAGCTTACCTTTGTCATAGTAAGGTATTTTTCTTTATTGGGACTTACCCATAACATTCCGGCACAAAACCTGCCTTGAAATATCAGTAGGCATCTTCAGTGTATTTAGAAATCCCAAATACTAAATAGTTCAGCACGTCGTAGTGTCCCAAATCTGGTAGCTGGATTGCCAAACACTTTTCAAGTAGAATAAATACGTTTGTGGGTGCAGTAAGGAGACGAAGCCTTTATTTTTGTCATACGTACACAGTGAAATTCCTCCTCTGCATTTAATCCATCTGAAGTGGTGAACAAGCATACATGCGTACGCACAGAGAGAACAGTGTGCAGAATAAATAAATGTGTTTGTGAGTAAATGATACGGATCTGTGATGTCTGCATGTTTCAGCTTTTGGATGCAACATGATCTGCTGGTATAAAATAAATTTTTAATCGTTTCAGAGAGAGATTGTACTGACTGCAGTCATCCTGATTTTCATTATGAACCATCGCGGCGGTTTCCTTGTTTGCCCAGTAATGTGGCGGACGCTGCGTGATAAACAAAAACCTGTGACGTCAATGAAAGTCCTCTATACCACATCACACCAGGTCGTATCTCAGCTTTGGAGAGTGACAGAATGAAACCAATTACACTCCTGTGTTAATCAGACCTGCCCTAACACACAGTGTGAATTTGGTGAAGATCTGAGGATGATGATTTTTTTTGCCAAAAAAAAAACAATAGTAAGGGGTCTTACCCACTAGCCTGGGCCCGCCCATCCTAAGTGTGACGCAACACGAGGGCCTGTTGCGAGCTTAGTCTGGCAAGGTAAGCCATCTCCAGCTCTTCCAAGCTCCCAAAAAATCGTGAGCCAATCAACTTTGAGCATCTCCAACGGCCCTGGGTAGAGGCGTGTTCAAGGCAGTGACGTAGTAGAACTGCGACCGGAAGCCATAGATTGTTTACAGAATCTATGCCGGAAGCGCTTCATTCACTAGAAACATTACGAACATGGAGCAGCGGCAAGCCTTTGACACAGCGGTAGATGCTGTATTGAAAGCATTCAACGGGAAGTTCTCATTGAAAACGGAGCAAAGAGCAGCCCTGGAGGTATTTATCTTCTTCCTGTTACTCAAGCAGTTTCCGTCGCGTCACATACGTCAGAGGAAAGAGTGATGTGATTGGTTTAAGCTTCATCACAGCCTTTTCTGGCTTCAACCAGTAGCAAACTGAGGCATTTCAGGGAGGCGGGTCAACCACGCCTTTGGGAAACGGTTGGGCTTAATAGCTTTGCCAGACCAATGCTCGCAGAGCTTTGAAGTCGTGTTAGCCAGACTACTTACCCACAGTCTCTGTGGTTTTTTGGGCAAAAAAATTCATCGTCCTCAGATTTTCACCAAATCCACACTGTGTTAGTACGGTCAAGACTAACATACGAGTGCGCTTAGTTTCGGCCTGACACGCTCCAGAGCCGAGGTCTGAGCCTCTCATTTCCATTACGTTACACTAATAAACTATACAGGTTTGGAATGCATTAGATTTAATTAACATTTATCCACTACTACATTTACTACACTTCCCTCCCGACACTACACTATAACGAATACTAAAGCATACATTTCCTAGATTTACAAATTTCAGTTACTGTACTACATTTACACACACTCCGTTACTGTGTTACCTGTGAAAGGACTTGTACACGAGTTTACCTAATAAACTGCATCACGTGCGTCATCTCTCAGTTCACTAACCTTGTTCACAGTTCTCTCCTCGGCGCCCAGGAGCGCACACACACCTCCCTGTGACCGGGTCACTCCTCGCCCCGTCCCTGCAGACGGCAACATGTGCACAGTCCTGCCCGTAACGCCCGGCTGGGCACGCTGGAACAGAAAGTGGGCATTAAAGCAGCTTCATACAGTGAAGGGTATTGGTTTTAATATTGGATTTAAAACTAAACGACTCACTGATGTTACACTCGGCGCCTATAAACCCAGGTGGACATCTGCATGCGCCTGTGGTGGCCTCACACACCCCGCCATTCTCACACCGGCACTCTCTCTCACAGTCTGGACCATAGCGCCCACTCTCACACTCTAGAATGTAAATACACACAGCAGACATAAAGACATCAGATTAAAGGGGCTGTATGTAATTTTTAAGGCCTTATGCTGCCTTGTGAAATTGTAGTTGCAGTGTGAATATCTAGAAGACATCCAAGATAATGTGTAGGCTTTATGAATTGCCTTTTAAGGAAAACTGGAGGTGAGGTTAGAGTTCATTTCTGGGCCAGAAAAACAAGTCTTAAGTGGGGGGAAAATAGCCATATCTGTTGGATGAAATTATCGTGCAGCAGTTTCTCTAAGGTATTGTTGAAAGCAGGTTATTATTATAGCAGCTCTAAAAGCAGTGTTAAATGTTACATACGGCACCTTTAGCGCTTTAATGTCGCACCACAGACTTGGTATTTTCTGTTACAAATTCAAAAAAGTGCCCATTTTACCCAGATCACATTTGGGTCCGGTGTACCCCGGAGCACAGTAGCACTCTCCTGACACTGGGTGGCACAGCTGGTTCCTCTCTGAGCACTGACACACCCGATTACAGTTGGGGCCAAAGGTACCAGGCAGGCAAGCTGCGGAGATAAAAAAATAACGTAACATAAAAGAATGTGCGAGAGAGAGAGAGAGACTGGCTACACTCACTCTGCTCACAGCCGTTTCCTGTGTAACCCGGTGGGCAGCCACACCCCCCGCTGATGTGGTGGCAGGAAGTGCCATGTGGGCACGTGCACAGCTGGGAACAGTTAGTACCGAAGGTTCCGGGCCAGCAGGCTGAAAGAGACGAACACTGATGCTGTGATTTACAGCCATTACAGATATTAAACATTTTCCACAAGTATTTACCCACATACAGTAAACATCTGCCTTGAACATCATACAGGGTCGCTGATGTGTGGCAACCAAGACGCACAACAAGCTAAGAGTGTTAACACACACGCTAATCATTACAGGTATAAAAACAGTTTTAAAGATTACATACTGCACCTTTAAAGCTTAATGTAAAGTCAAACACTAAACATTATTCACAGAATAATTATATCCATTATATTACAAACATTTAGTGCTTGATATCAGGTCAAGTACAACCCAAACTCCAAAAAAGTTGGGACGCTGTGTAAAAGGTTAATAATAATAATAACAACAATGCAATGGGGCGGCACGGTGGTGTAGTGGTTAGCGCTGTCGCCTCACAACAAGAAGGTCCTGGTTCGAGCCCCGGGGCCGGCGAGGGCCTTTCTGTGTGGAGTTTGCATGTTCTCCCCGTGTCCGCGTGGGTTTCCTCCGGGTGCTCCGGTTTCCCCCACAGTCCAAAGACATGCAGGTTAGGTTAACTGGTGACTCTAAATTGAGCGTGAGTGTGAATGGTTGTCTGTGTCTATGTGTCAGCCCTGTGATGACCTGGCGACTTGTCCAGGGTGAACCCCGCCTTTCGCCCGTAGTCAGCTGGGATAGGATCCAGCTTGCCTGCGACCCTGTAGAACAGGATAAAGCGGCTACAGATAATGAGATGAGACAATGGAATGATATGCAAATCTCATAAACCCATATATATTTTCACAATACAGAGGGAATGTTACACAGTGGTAAACATGGCCCTGTCCCAACTTTTTTGAGACATGTTGCTCTCAAAATTACCTTATTTGTTTCTTAAAATGGTACATTTTCTCATTTTGAACATTTGATATGTTGTCTATGTTCCACTGTAAAAAAATCTCATCTCATCTCATTATCTCTAGCCGCTTTATCCTTCTACAGGGTCGCAGGCGAGCTGGAGCCTATCCCAGCTGACTACGGGCGAAAGGCGGGGTTCACCCTGGACAAGTCGCCAGGTCATCACAGGGCTGACACATAGACACAGACAACCATTCACACTCACATTCACACCTACGCTCAATTTAGAGTCACCAGTTAACCTAACCTGCATGTCTTTGGACTGTGGGGGAAACCGGAGCACCCGGAGGAAACCCACGCGGACACGGGGAGAACATGCAAACTCCACACAGAAAGGCCCTCGCCGGCCCCGGGGCTCGAACCCAGGACCTTCTTGCTGTGAGGCGACAGCGCTAACCACTACACCACCGTGCCGCCCCTGTAAAAAAAAAATAATAATAATTCTATTTTATATATAAAATTATATATTGGGGGGGTGTATGAGATTTGCATATCATTGCATTCTGTTTTGTTTTTTCTTTTTACATTTTACACAGCATCCCAACTTTTTTGGAATTGGGGTTGCACATGAGCAGCGCTCGAGTTTGTATGGAACTGTACCTACATCATCTACTGTACTACAGCTATTTATTTCTATACAATCACACACATTATACCGATTTTATTCACTATCCTGCGCTCTACTGTATTAATGATATTCTATACTGTATCTCAGCTTTGGAGAGTGATAGAACAAAACTAATTACACTCCTGTGTTCGTCTGACCCGCCCGAACGCACAGTGTGAATTCGGTGAAGATCTGAGGATGGTGTGGTTTTTTGGGCAAAAAATTCATCGTCCTCAGATTTTCACCAAATCCACACTGTGTTAGTACGGTCAAGACTAACGCAGGAGTGCGCCTAGTTTCGTCCTGACACGCTCCAGAGCCGAGGTCTGAGCCTCTCATTTCCATTACATCACACTAATGAGCTACAGGTTTGTGACGCGCAAATTTAAACATTTATACTCTACTACATTTACTACACTTCCTTCAACATCATCTGTTGTTAATAAACTTGACTTTCCCCATACTACACTATAACAGGGTTCCCACTCAAAAGCAACGGCATATTCTACTTTTTCTTCATCTTTACTGACTAAAGAGCTGAATTTCCATGACCTTCAATGAACATAACCAGACCATCAAGGACGTAGTAACTGATCTGGCCTGCCATCAAAACAACCCTGACGACCAAAACATGACGATCAAACAGAACTGAGATGTGACGATGTGAGAGAGAGAGAGAGGACCAACCTCCACGACAAACTGTTTACAACAGGAACATCAACAAAGGACTAAATTTTGTTCCCCGAGAAAAAATCGACCCAAAACATCAATCAGAAGTGGAATCAGATGACAAATGAGAGAGGGGAGATACGGTACAATCCTAGTGAGAGGCCTGGAAAATGAATTAAGTTGGCCTAATTAGTAACTCGTTAGCAAAAAATTTGACAAAACAACGACCACATTTTGTGCAGAGTGATGAGTTTTTTCAAATAAAATAATCTGTGGTGGGTTTCCCAAAAGCCTCTTAACATTAAGAGCATCTTAACTAGAAGAGAGAGTCTTCGTTGTGCTGCTCGTTCTACCGTTTAACGATGATCTTTGTGCTACGATGCTTTTGGGAAACTCGGCACTGAACAGAAATCCGTGGAGAACTGACAGAGGAGATACGATTTAACTGAAGTGTGGACGACAGACACCACGCCATGGCAACAGCTCATCGGCCTTCTGGACAGAGGAGCTAAAAACAGGCCGATTTGTGCTGAGCAAACAAAAACCAGCCACAATATTTTAAACCGGGCGGCACGGTGGTGTAGTGGTTAGCGCTGTCGCCTCACAGCAAGAAGGTCCGGGTTCGAGCCCTGTGGCCGGCGAGGGCCTTTCTGTGTGGAGTTTGCATGTTCTCCCCGTGTCCGCGTGGGTTTCCTCCGGGTGCTCCGGTTTCCCCCACAGTCCAAAGACATGCAGGTTAGGTTAACTGGTGACTCTAAATTGAGCGTAGGTGTGAATGTGAGTGTGAATGGTTGTCTGTGTCTATGTGTCAGCCCTGTGATGACCTGGCGACTTGTCCAGGGTGAACCCCGCCTTTCACCCGTAGTCAGCTGGGATAGGATCCAGCTTGCCTGCGACCCTGTAGAACAGGATAAAGCGGCTACAGATAATGAGATGAGATGAGATATTTTAAACCAAATCAATTTGTGAGCTTTATTTATTAGTTCACAGACATTTTGTACTGAAAATGTCAGGTTTTCACTGCTGAGAAAATACTACATTTTGATAAATGGCAACAAAAATTTAAAGATATTACAAATGAAATTCCCAGACGTTCCATGATCCGTGGGAACCCTGCTGTAACTGTACTAAATAATGCATCTCCTAGATTTTACTAATGACAGTTCCTGTACGACATTTACTTACTGTACTACACTATTACTGTACTGTATCTGAGAGTTTATAGCTGAAAGGTCAAAGTTATATGGACACTAACATTTTTCTAATACAGGGTTTGCGTTAATTGAGAATTTCTAGCCGATTACCGAAATTTAAAATCATTGACGGAAAGTTCTGAAGGTCATCCATCACTTTAATGGATAGAAAATTCAATGTAGAAGTTTTAAACCTGACTACAAATTGGTAATATGCTGTACTACAAATATTTGTATACTGTGTGTGTGTGTGTGTGTGTGTGTGTGTGTGTGTGTGTGTGTGTGTGTGTATAAATGATGAGTGGACATACCTTTGTCACACTGAGCTCCTCGCCAGCCGGCTGGACACACACATCTCCCACTAACATGATGACAAGAAGCTCCATGTTCACACACACACTGCTCCTCACAGCCCACACCAAAGCGGCCCGACACACACGCTGGCAACACACACACACACACAATAGGAGGAGAACACAGGTTCTGATATGTGTATGTAACATTTGAAAGTCCTGTATCTATAATGTATAGATTTATCTTCTTACTTCACACACTATACTAGGAATCTTGGACCTCATCATCATCATCTATCCATAAAACAATCTGCACAGACAGGAGTGTAAACACAAACATCTTGGTACCAGAACCAAATTGTGGTTGTTGTTCCTACCTTTCTCACAGCGCTGTCCGATCCAGCCCGGTCCACACACACACTGCCCAGTCTGCCTGTCACACTGTCCTCTGTTCTCACACACACACTCCTGCTGGCAGTCCGGCCCAAAACAGCCTGCAACACACTCTGTAACCACAGCAACAGAGATAAACACCAGTAAAAACGGGCCAAATAAAAATACAGGGATTATAATGTGTAATGTTACAGATCAGATTTGTAGATCAGTTGGAATTTTTCAACCCAGGTTAGAATTTTTAATCGAGTTCATGGTTTGCTACGTGTATTAAGGAGACTTACGATGTCTCGGGTTCGGATTTGGAAAGACTTTGTATTTTAAACTACCTGGTGACATCATAAGACTGGACTCATTAATAAATTCAAAATATACATTTCATTCCTTCCATTATTAGGTTAAGAATTGGCAGGTTCTGAGTTCATAATCCTTATTTTATATATCTATTATTTGTTTATTTTAATGCTGATTAGGTAGACAGAAATAGGCGGACAGACAGACAAGAGGAAATACTCGGTAGGTGTAGACAAAGAGGAAGATGGAAAAAAGAGAGACAAAAGAAGTGATAGAAATCCCTTTTAAGAATCTTAGATCCTGCAAAATTTTACTGAGGTTGAAAATTATGAACCAGGTTTATTAAAAAAATACAAATTAGCCCAGGTCAAAAAAATCACCTAGGTTGAAATTTTTGTCCTGTAACAATTTAGATTATTAGGAAGTTGTATGCTTTAATTATATATTCATACAAAAAGTTTTGCGTTAGCAGCTACTCACTGACTTTTTTTTTTTGATTCATGGATTAAGACCTGTAATAATTAGAAAGCACAGCGTCGCAGGCTTCATAATTAAGTGTATGATACAGCACAGACAAACAGGAAGTCCCCATTTCCAGCTGTGTTACATTTTGTGGTAAAGCCGCATCCACGGATCTGTGATTTCCTCTCAAAATGGAACTCACTAAATAAACTAAACTTAAATCCAAAGAAGCACTCGAAGCAACGAGCGTCAAACATGCTAACCAGTGCTTCTGGTAAATTATAAACTATAAAGTCTTCCAGGTGCATGCAGTGTGTGTGGTTAGCGAGTAAACACCCCTGGAGCTGCAATCCTGAGAGTTATGAGGTGAGAGGAGCCTGACTGAGGCAGACAGAAGACTGAGGTTTACGCCTGAGGTGGTCTGAGAGACAGTGTGTGGCCGAAAGCAACAGTGAATGTCTGCCACTGGCACTAATGAGCTGCCAGACACCAGCAGGAGACACGATGATGTCAGGACTGGGAGCTGCAGTGCCTAATTTGCTTCCCAAATACGAGACCCCAGATCGAGTCCCAATTATATCGTTACTTTTACAATTTATAAAGGTCACACTGAACGAAGCTCGAGTCACATCTGCTTCCGAGGACTGGAACAGGAGCCGACTTTAACTGTGAATTGTTCAATTGGACTCAACAGCTTCCACACGTCCTGGATTTCTTTACAGTCGACGGTCAGGCTGCGTGGAGCACTGAGGGAGCAGCAGGACGTCCGAGACCGAGCCGAGGGAAGTCAATTACGAGACGTGCGAACTGTAAAACCAGTAAACTGAAAAATATGGATTCACAAATAAAAGCTCTTCTGATTTGTATTTCTGGCTAAAGTTTGCTCAAGTCTCATTCATCGTACAGATGATCATCTCACTTGTTTATTATAGATCTAAATTTCTATACATCTGCTTTATGATGATGTTCATTGTTAAATCAGTATATAAATAAAATATAAACTGAATCTGACGGATGGTTTTATGACTGAGATTTGCGTCACTCTGAAGGTTTATAGTTGGTGATCAAGCACAAGACAAATCTCAGCTTACACCAAGTGTACAGTACGTCCTTAAAGAGATTTAGACAGATTTCAGGATTTGATGGAACCTTTGTTCTAATTACCAATAGTCGTAAAACTCATTTTTGTGGCCAAAAGTATGTGCACCCTTAACCATCACACCCATACTATGTTCTTGTTGAAAGTCTCATTCCAGATTTATTCCCCTTTACTGTTATAATGAGCTCCGCTCCTCTCTTCTCTTCTGGGAAGGCTGATCCACTAGATTTCGGGGCGTCGCTGTGGGGACTTGTGTTCATTCAGTTCAGCTATAAGAGCATTAGTGAGGTCAGGCTCTGGTATTGGGATGTTGAGGCTCCAGTTCATCCTAAAGATGTTCAGTGGGGTTGAGTTCAGTCAGGATTCTGTGCAGGACGCTTGAGTTCTTCACTCCAACCTTCACACACCACGTCTTCATGGAGCTCGAACTGTGTGCAGGAGCATTGCCGTACTGGAACATGTCCTAATGGTTAGAGAAGCAGCTTTGGGACCAAAAGGTTGCCAGTTCAATTCCCTGGACCAGTAAGAATGGCTGAAGTGCCCTTGAGCAAGGCACGGAACCCCACAACTGCTCCCCAGGCTGCGCTGGGTGTGTTGCACGTCGCTCTGGATAAGAGCGTCTGCTAAATGCTTATAACGTAATGGAGCAGGTTTGGGTCTCTTAGTTACTCCAGTGAATGGAAATTATAAATCTACAGCATGTACAAGTGTGTGCTTCCAACT
This sequence comes from Neoarius graeffei, assembly GCF_027579695.1. Lineage (NCBI taxonomy): Eukaryota > Metazoa > Chordata > Actinopteri > Siluriformes > Ariidae > Neoarius > Neoarius graeffei. The sequence goes on along the minus strand of NC_083594.1, from coordinate 2,814,519 downwards.
TTGTGGCAACTGTCTGGAAAAAAGAACCACTTATGGGGTGCACATACTTTTGGCCATATGTCAATGCAACTACATTTATATCTGACGACTGAAAAGGACAATTCTGATTTGTGAAAGTCTAGTTTAGCAGTTTGTCATTATTCTTCTCTGCAACAGATTTTATATAAACAAACCCACGTCAGCATCGTCTCCTCACTTTATTATTCCAAATGTCTCATTTCCCCCCCGATACTCACCGCGCTCACACGCCGTGCCCGTCCAGCCACTGGGGCAGGAACAGTGGCCAGCGATGTGATCACACGTCCCGCCGTTCTGACACAAGCACCTCTGACTGCAGCCCAACCCATAAAACCCCATTGGGCATTCTGGGAGAATTTTTAAATAAATAAATAAAACACACCAATTTTATCCATTACACCGATTACTACGACTCTGATTCTTCCCTCACTCTGTGAGCAGGTCAGTCCGGTCCACCCTGCCGTACACACACACTGTCCGGTGGTGGCGTGGCACCTCTCAGTGTTCTCACAAGTGCAGGTCTGGGAACAGCCTTCACCGTAAAATCCGGCTGGACACGCTGGAGTACAGGAGGACGGAGAGGAGAGAAACACGTGTGAACATCTGCATGAACCTCAGTAGTGTATGCAGGTTTATAGACCTGTTTACTTTTAGAGCACAGCTGCCTGTTCAGATAACAGTTCACTCACTCTGGTTACAGTTTGGACCAATCCAGCCTGCAGGACACACACATCTCCCACTGAGGTGGTCACAGCGTCCGCCGTTCAGGCACACACACTTGTGCTGACAGTCCAGCCCATAATAACCCTGAGGACAGGCTGATGCAACACACACACACACACACACAAAACCAATATATGTTTAATAATACATACACATACTGTATATAATTAAAGCCGAGAAAATAACTTACGTCTCTCACAGAACGTTCCAGTCCAGCCCACCTTACAGGTACACGCTCCACTTACGTGGTCACATGACGCCTCATTATCACACTGGCAGCGCTGCAGACATCCCAGGCCAAAAAACCCAGCAGGGCATTCTGAGAGAGAGAGAGAGAGAGAGAGAGAGGACCGAATCATGAGCAGACTGTACAGGAACTGTAAGCGTATGATAAACACACAAGTTTGTATCACGGGTTCAGTCAAACCTTGTTTCTGATTTACTAAACATAAATAAAACGCGAGCTAACTTTAATAACACCCATAAAAAACAGGAATTTCTGAGAGGTTTGATCTTGGGGCATTAAAAACAACTTTTATTAAAAAAAAAAAAAAAGAAGAAGAAAGAAAGAACCGAAAGGTTTATGTTTGGTTCCTGAGGTTAAAGTCAGGGTTCGGATTTTTGTCTAGGGATCGCATTAATGTTTTGTGGGCGTGGCTTTGTAGGGAACTGCAAAGGTGTTAATAATGAGGTGCTTTGTTTATGCTCACATCCTCCAGAATTACTGCCTTTACTAAACTACCGGCATATAGACATAGAGCCACGTGTGTGTGTGTGTGTAGACTATTCTAAGAGGTACACTGGAAACACAGTACACTCTAACATTACACACACACACACACAGGTATGACATCGTAGAAGTTTATTCCTATTAAACCATTTCAACCAGAAGACTGAGTCATGGGTGTAACTGCGCATGACAGAAGGTTCTCAGAGGAACGTAAAGAGAGCTGCGTTGTTGTAGATGGATGTACAGTGAGCGTAAATATGTAGCTGTAGATGATGTGGAAAACTCACTGAGCTCACAGCGTGCTCCTGTAAACCCGGCTTCACAGTTGCACTGCCCTGTTACAGCATCACAGCTGCCGTCACTGTTCCTGCAGTCACACATGTTCACACAGTCCACTCCCCAGTGTCCGGCATCACAGGCTGTAAATGATGCACATACAGTCCATACAGGACGATAAATACGAGTGGTGTGTGAGGTATAACGCAGCTCGTCAGGGTTTTGTACCTTTCCTGCAGTCGTGACCGGTCCAGCCTGCAGTACAGAAACAGCGGCCTGTCACGGGATGGCATCGCCAGCTGTTCTCACACACACACTCCAGCTGGCAGCGCTCACCAAATCGACCAGCCGGACATGCTACACACACACACACACACACAACATACTGATGCTTAGTGTAACATCCTGATGGATTTTGTCATTTCAAAAAATGTGTTACAGGTGATTTTTGAAATAAGGTGAATCTAGATTTGCCTAGGTAAATTAGGCCAACATTCTTAAAAGGGATTTTTTTTGGGGGGGGGGCCTCATTAAATAAAAGGGGGCTTGGATTTTTTTAGGGGGTTCATAAAAGAACGAGAACACTTTGACAATCTCCATCCCTTAAAGGTCAACCAATCTGTAAGAATAAAAATTGACAAACGCGACAAAACTACTTTCCATGCCGATGTGTTACTTGGTGAAACAGTGAAATTAAATGAAAGCTATGCAAAAGTAGTAACACGATTTGGAATAATAAACACACGGAAATGCATAGCTCCAAATAAAATACAAATAAAGAAATTAAACATTCCACGAGATTATACTGCAACAATATCATTCACTGCTGCTTGTAAAAAAAGTCATCAATAACATCCTTTGTTAATAAAGAACGAACTCAATAGCCAGAAATGTTCTTTTATTGATAAACATACAATAAATCCTAAAAACATCACTGTTACAAAATACATTGCGTTTCCCAACACTAACTGTAAACCCTAATTCACAGAGGTAAATCGAGAATCACCTGATTTCTAAAATCACCCGTAACAAATAACAGCCATCATGACGATTTATCCATTTTCACATTAGAACATATTATAAATTCTTTCACTTGCACCCAATTACGGATTTCATTTACAATAATAATAAATAAATAAATCCCTCCTATTGTTTGTGCAGGTAGACTGGAGTTACCATAGTAACAGGTAGAAATTAAAGGGTTTACTTTTCATAAACCAAATCCTAACACGAAAAATCTTTGGCAAACATCACGAACACAAGCACCTACTTTCTCTACAATCTCAACCCGAGTGACTCTGAGAATGGAAGCTAATTACTTCCCCGGATGTTTGGATAAACATTTCCTCATCATTTTAAAGACTCAAACGTACAGAGAAAACACTTTCATCATTTCAAAGTATGATGTAAATGTCAACTGCTGCAAAAATCTTTGGCTTGGGTTTGGATGAAGCTTTGATTTTAAATGTGCATTCGGTAAGGTTTGTAGTTAAACGTTTCAATTTCCACCCACGTACACAAAGCTCCGCCCCCAGAACTTACAGTGGTTCAAGTAGAGTTAGTGTTAGCAAGAACGGTCGCGGACATTCGCCTGCTCGACAGCAGAGTTACAGCTCTGTAAACAGGCCTGATTCATGAGGATGTGAAGGCGTGGTGGGGGCGTGGCTATAAAATGATTGGCAAGCAGCCAATCCTGATACAAACATACATCCTGGACCAGACGGCAGGTTTACCAAACTGTTTTTCCCCCTGTTCAGTTCTGTAATGCACTTGTTCTGAGACAGCAGCTTAAATTATTATTTTTATCATAATTTCTATCATTTTCTGCATCATTTGAATTCGTAAGAAACTCAAAATATTGACTGTTGCACCTTTGAAGGCGCAATCATCACTTTGTAGACAGAAGATGGACCTCTACAGAAACAGGACATTCATCTAAAGCACATGCAAGTTGTGTGCTGACGGCTGTTTTAGCCCAAATCACTGTTAACATGAGTTAGTTATTTTAACTGGTGTCTGGATCGTCACTCCCAAATAACCAAGTTAATATCCGTAATGTGGGGCGGCACGGTGGTGTAGTGGTTAGCGCTGTCGCCTCACAGCAAGAAGGTCCTGGGTTCGAGCCCCGGGGCCGGCGAGGGCCTTTCTGTGTGGAGTTTGCATGTTCTCCCCGTGTCCGCGTGGGTTTCCTCCGGGTGCTCCGGTTTCCCCCACAGTCCAAAGACATGCAGGTTAGGTTAACTGGTGACTCTAAATTGAGCGTAGGTGTGAATGTGAGTGTGAATGTGTGTCTGTGTCTATGTGTCAGCCCTGTGATGACCTGGCGACTTGTCCAGGGTGAACCCCGCCTTTCACCCGTAGTCAGCTGGGATAGGCTCCAGCTCGCCTGCGACCCTGTAGAAGGATAAAGCGGCTACAGATAATGAGATGAGATATCCGTAATGTCTAATAACACACTACGGCGAAGGAGCAATTAAAAAGGAGAGCAACATTCAGCGTTACAGTATCGTCTGAGTAAAAACATTAATCATTTCTGTGACACTTTGGACTGCAAGGACATGAAGAGAGACAGAATCAGCTGGATGAAAGGCACCACGGCAAGATGGTTTTTAGTGAAGTGTTACAAGAAGATTATTAAAAATAAGGCATCGCAAAATATCTGATTAGATCTTTGATGAAGATGAAACTTGCTCACAGTCTTGACAGAATCGGCCCAAGTATCCGGGAGGACAAAGGCACGAGCCGCTGTGTTTATCACACGACCCTCCGTTTTCACACACGGGGCACGTCACATTACAGTTCACACCCCACTGACCGACGGCACACTCTGAGAGAGAGAGAGAGAGAGAGAGAGAGAGAGAGAGAGAGAGAGAGAGAGAGATCCAGTAGTAATAAGCTGTGTTCGTTAACACACATTACACTGCATATTAATGCACTTTATGCAAAATCAAACATGAACCACAAACAATTCACAGGTTTTAAACCTACAATAAAATATGCAGAAATCTTCACTTGATGAACCTTTATATATATATATATATATATATATATAAAGTCACCCAAAATGGTTTTGGATCATAAAATCATAAAAATGTTGTTAGACAACAACACAGAAATAAATAAATAAATAATAATAATAATGACTCATTTTCTATCATTAAGAATGTCAGATTCTTCAATATCTCATCTCATCTCATTATCTGTAGCCGCTTTATCCTGTTCTACAGGGTCGCAGGCGAGCTGGATCCTATCCCAGCTGACTACGGGCGAAAGGCGGGGTTCACCCTGGACAAGTCGCCAGGTCATCACAGGGCTGACACATAGACACAGACAACCATTCACACTCACATTCACACCTACGCTCAATTTAGAGTCACCAGTTAACCTAACCTGCATGTCTTTGGACTGTGGGGGAAACCGGAGCACCCGGAGGAAACCCACGCGGACACGGGGAGAACATGCAAACTCCGCACAGAAAGGCCCTCGCCGGCCACGGGGCTCGAACCCGGACCTTCTTGCTGTGAGGCGACAGCGCTAACCACTACACCACCGTGCCACCCCAGATTCTTCAATATGCAAATTAAATATTTAACATAAACCCCACCCATCTTTCCTGGTAAGCCTGAGACACATGACCTGCGTTTGCATACCTGAACCTGATTAGCTGTTATATTCATCTGATCTCATTATCTGTAGCCGCTTTATCCTTCTACAGGGTCGCAGGCGAGCTGGAGCCTATCCCAGCTGACTACGGGCGAAAGGCGGGGTTCACCCTGGACAAGTCGCCAGGTCATCACAGGGCTGACACATAGACACAGACAACCATTCACACTCACATTCACACCTACGCTCAATTTAGAGTCACCAGTTAACCTAACCTGCATGTCTTTGGACTGTGGGGGAAACCGGAGCACCCGGAGGAAACCCACGCGGACACGGGGAGAACATGCAAACTCCACACAGAAAGGCCCTCGCCGGCCCCGGGGCTCGAACCCAGGACCTTCTTGCTGTGAGGCGACAGTGCTAACCACTACACCACCGTGCCGCCCTAGCTGTCATATTTCTTGAGATAATAAAATATTTTCCAAACAGATTTTCTAGTCCAGTGTTCTGAGTCAATTTCCTTCAAATGGATTTATTGATTAAAAAACAAACATTTTTAAAAAGTTGAACAAATATGGTGTGTGGGTGGTTTATTAATGCGTAAAATCATTAAGGACAACATGAAATGCATTAAGGACTTTAAGTGAGTCAGTATCATGTGATCACCATGAGTTTAAGATAAATGTTAACTGATAAAATGTCACATTTGTTTATAATGAAATAAATTCAGTGCTTTTTCGTGAACTCAGACTTCGACTCCTACTGCATGTGTAAGACTGAAGAGTCGGATGTGTATACATCAGATTCCTGGCTCACCTTCCTCACAGCGGCTGCCCATCGTCCCTGCAGGACATCGGCACTGACCGGTCACCGGGTCACATGGGGCTCCTGAACAGTCACATGACTCAGAGCAGCCAATCCCAAAATTCCCATCGGCACAACCTGTAAGAGCACAACATACAGCGCTAGAGTGGCTCCATCCCAAACCACGTACTGCTGAACAAATAGTGCATTAAAACACTGACCCCCATTTATGTGCGATTTTAATTTTCAGCTGAACTCACCTTCATCACAGTTTACACCTTTTTTACCAGCTGGACACTGACAAACACCAGTCACAGGGTCACACGCCGCCCCAGACGGGCACGAACACTTCTGCACACAGCCTTGACCATAGAAACCTGTTTTACACTCTATACACACACACACACATACGCTGAAGATTATACACCAGCAATATCATACTAAACCCACAAAATACAACAACTGTGTAAGTAAAAGAATCTCAATTTAAAACATTCAAAATACTCATTATGATTATCAACAGAATGTGAAGTAATAACAGTTGTGTCAAAGATGTCCATGTATCTGAGATATTGACTGAAGTTAGCATGCTAACCAGCTAGCCCTGAGACAGGACGGACCGTCCGTCATGTAATACCACTTTGTACTGAGTGAGTCGCTGTCGTCCCTCTGCACTCAGTCCAACCTGAGAGGAGAAGTAGTCACGGTATGCACGTGATGTCACCGTATGCAGAAGTCACTGCAGTTAGACCCACTGAGTGGCAGCACTAGGTGTTAGCATTCAAACAGACTCAACAAGAAATCAGAGCTCTCTTTTTACACACTGCTGAAAACTAAAGAAAAGAGAAGCAAATGGATCACTGCAATTTGGAGAAATATCTGGAATCCAGGCACTGAAACATGGATTTGTGGTTTATGTTGGGATGCAGGGGTTTTGGAGAAGGGAGAAGAGATGCCAAACAAAATTATGGACAAACTAATCACTAAACACCAGCCAAAGCCTGGATTACAGACCCTCGGGCATTACCTCATTACCTCCACTCACACACACGGACACTGTAAACTACGCCACAGACTGTACATTTCCTCGTTTATTACTCTAGAAGTGGATGCCCCGTCCATCTTTCTGCCAATATACTGCCCACTACTAGTTTGGAGTATGAATTTGCCAGATGCCCGATTCTTACACATCGCTCCTTTAAAACCTCTGGTAGCTCTCTGTATGATTCAGACCTTTTTCACACTGGTCACCCTGATGACCAGGTTTACAGGTGCAGGTGCCGTATCGCCGATGACACTCCAGAGTGTTCTTCTGGACACACTTACACTCCTCAGAGCAGCCGGGTCCAAACATCCATTTTGGACACGCTATGGGGTGGAACACAAAGCCAAAAGTGTGAAACAATGCAGAGAGAAGAAACTTGTCCACTTTTTAAAACAAATAACTCAATCCTGAATTGAACTCAGAAGAACTCCAGATGTTTGGAGATGATGCTGCTCTGCTCAGATACTCACGCAGGTGGCAGAAGCGGCCGTACAGTCCCGGGTCACACAGACACGCCCCGTATGTGCGATGGCACCGGCCGTTATGGGCACAGTGACATTTCTTATTGCACTGCTTTCCATACAGACCTTTAGGACATCCTGGGTAAAACGTACAAATATTCATCTTAACATGCTTTACACTACAATGTTTAAATTAAATGTTACACTTTTTATTTTTCAGTAAAGGTGAACCAATATGTAAAGAATAATTCTCCAGCATGTTTATGAAGAATCATTTTACATTTTAGCAAATAGTTGTTGCTGTAAAATGAATAGACACGAGCACGCACAGTGATTATTAAATACCGGACATAACGTAGGCATTCAATAAATAAATGCTAAAAATTAATCTCTATCAGGGGTGTAAACATCAAGCTTGGAAAAGATTTCAGCTCTTAAAACAACAACTGAATTTGTATTTGACGATACGACGGAGTCTGCGATACGATATGATTTATTAGCCTCTACTACAATGCGATGTATAATAATTAGTAATGTAATAAATTCTATTCTGACTCTATCGTATCATATTTTCTGTGTTGTCGTCGTCTTCTTTAGTAAACATTTCAAAGATTTTTTTTTTTTTAACTCACCATCCTGACAGCGTTCTCCACTGACGCCCGGGGGACAGCGACAGCTCCCAGACACCGGATCACACACACCTCCGTTCTCACACTTACACGGGAATGAGCAGTTTCTGCCAAACCAGCCCTCGGGACAGGCTGCATCTCACACACACACACACACACACACACACACACACACACACACACACAGTCATGTATCTAGATACACACATTAAACACAAAACAGAAATGGGATAATTTGTTGATAGAAACGTGGGCGTGGCTTTGAGCTGATCCTTTCTGTCTGAGAAACTCACTCTGGTTGCAGATTATTCCCGTCCAACCATCTGGACAGTCACAGCCAGTTCGGTGTGCGTTACACACTCCTCCATTTATACAGTCCTCACAGGACAAACTACAGTCGTAGCCAAAAGTGTCATTGAGGCACACTGAGAGAGAGAGAGAGAGAGAGAGAGGGAGAGAGAAAGGGATCATATACATCCAGTCTCGAGAAGCTGTGTTTAACACATTAATACACATTCCTCTGAGTATTAATGCACTTTATGTCCCGAGTTGCTCAAATCTGCTCCAGATAAATTAATTCAGTCTGTTTTTAACGAGTTATTTCACTTGTTTGCCTGTTTATGTTTAATTAATTATGCAAAGCTGGTTGTAGAAAATAAGACGAGACATCCAAACCTTCTCTTGATGTCAGGAAAAAATTCTTTGAGTCTCACATTAACGCAAAATAAATTTTATACCAAAGTGTTTTGTGTTTCATTTGTTTTTGTCGTCGTTTTTTAATCCCACTGTGGATTAGTGACTAATCTCCTCCAACAGCACAGGCACATTAATATAACGGGGGGGAAAATGGCTTCCTCACGAGTTCTGAGCTTCACACCAGAGCTGTATTTGGAACCCTGGCTTTTGAGTTAAATATCAGACCTTTAAGGGTTTCTCTAGAACAACAAGCCAGAAAACACTTCAGAGGGTTAGAGGTTCGAGAGCGGACATCCAAATATTGTGTATTGCATAATTCCACTACAATTAAAAAAAAAAAAAGCTACTCATTTTCATGTTGTTTCGCACAAAGCTGCAGTGTGTAACTCCACAAGTTCTCATCAGTGACGTGGAGAAAACCTGTCGAACCGAATTTCTCAGCCAGTGTGCTCTCAGCGCGCAGCTCTCCTTCATCCTCCTCGTAATCCTCATATTGCTCGAACAGCCTGTCATCACCGAGCAGATTCAACAGCCAGGGTTCCTTCTCCTGTCCAGCGTACAGAACCGTTCGGTCCAACCCTGACAACACACACACACATTAAACGATTATAAACCTGTTGAGTGAAGAGCATAAATCAGAACCAGTCCAAAACACCAGTCCAGATCACTCACAGGTACAGGAGCGACGGTCCGTGTTCAGGCCATATCCCGGTACACAGGAACACCTGAACGAGCCGGCACTGTTCTCACACTTGTGTTCACAGCCACCGTTTTCAGCCAGACACTCGTCTATATCTGTACACACACCGTTTCATCCAACAGGCCGTCATTATACAGCGCCAATATACGATTCTGTTACAAATGTCATTTTAGGAAGTTCTCAAAGACTTGTGTTTTTGTCTTAATTTAAAAAAAATAAATAAATAAATAAATAATAATAATAAAGGCTCCAGCTTGCCTGCGACCCTGTAGAACAGGATAAAGCGGCTAGAGATAATGAGATGAGATGAGAATAATAATAAAAAAAATCAAGAACAACCACCTAAGCAGACATAGCAGGGCCCTGATGGTATTTGCCATAGAGTGGGCAAAGGGAAGAGGCCTCTTGGACCAGGACACTCACTGGTATTGGGAAAGTGGGAAAGGGGCCATGTACTCGAAAATCATTTAACAAAGATAGCAGGGGCGTGTTTAGCCTATTTTTGGGGGTGCTCAAGCACCCCCAAAAACGAGCTCAGCACCCCCTAGCTCAGCACCCTCAAAAACACTGCTTTTGGACGTAATTTTCAGAAATAAGTGCCCTTGCGCACTGCGCAATGAATGTGTGCGCGGGCGTGTGTGTGTTCTTGAATTCACCTGTTACGTGATAGTTCTATGAGCAGTAAAATACCTCTCCTCCTTGCATCCCTATTGGGTTGCCTGTCTGCGCGAGTGCTTGCTACGACATGGTGTTTTTTTTTTAACTGGATTCCACGCCGATGAGGAACTCGAAGTAGCACCTGAGTATTACTGGCATAGCGAGATGTGAAGGTACGGACTGGAGTTAAGCAATTAACAATTACCACTGTTCAAAATGAATAGCTCCAACATTACAAATGCAGTAGTAGGTCTTGTTTAGTTAAAAATATAACGTAAATATTGTAAATGTGTAGATATCATAGTTTATTGGGTCAGCTTCTGTTAAAACATTGCATAAGTCTAGTCTTGTCTAGTCTAGTCTTCTTGTCTAGTTAAGTCTAGTCTAAATGCGGAATAAACGTGGAAACACTGTCGTTCAAGCCAGGTGCCTCTGTCAGCTCTGGGGGCTAAGCACCCCCAAAGATCAGATACTAGAATCGCCCCTGAAAGATAGTCTGGGACTTTGAGTTTAGTCTGAGGAAAACATCAACTGCTAAGAGAGCAGACTTAACTTTGGAGGATAAACAAAAGAAAATAATATGGATGTGTGACATGGCATGGCCCCAGGAACAGAATATTGAAAAGACCATCACAGAGAAAAGAACACGATATTGACAGCTAGGATTTAAAATTTGAGAAAGAAGGCAGAGACACATGGTACATGTTCCACTGGTGATTGGCTGTTTAGGTCGTGGTATCTCTGGTGTCACCAAGGAATGAAGGAAAATCTTCGGTGAAGAGGAGAAAACTCACTTTGTGGTTGGAACAATACAGAAAACGGTTCTAACGGATGGAGAAACAACTATCCGGAAGGTTCCATCAGGTCTAATCGAAAGTACAGTTGATGAGAAAGGTGGTGCGAGTTCTCAAGTGAGTAAACAAACTTTGGTAACCCTTTCTATTGGCTGTTGGCTTCTGTTAGCAGCTATCATTTTCATAATAATAATAATAATAATAAAACCTTATCAGTGCAACAATAAATTAGAATTGAGGAATCTGAAGCTCGTTAAATGCTGAAACACTTCCACTGAATGAAAGGATGATGTATGACATAAATACCCTTAAATTCTACCTTCACCATGTTTTAATTAATTCCAAAATGTAAATCAGCTCATCTGGTGGCCGTAGGGATACAGTACCAGTCAAACACTTGGACACGCCTTCTAACTCAATGTTTGTTCTTTATTTTTATTAATTATAATTAAAAGTCACTTCATGTCTTAAAGTAATGATGGATGTCATTTCTCTTTACTTAGTTGTTCGGTTAGTGAGATAATATGTATGGATTACAACAGTTGTGGATGGAATCAGGTTATTATTTGTATTTTTATTATTTACTGTTTGATCTCAAACTCATTAAGAAGGCAAGAAACTTGTCCACTAATTACCTTTTGATGAGGCACGCCTATTAATTAAAAAGCATTCCAGGTGACTTCCTCATGAAGCTGGTTAAGATGACGCCAATAGTGTGCTTTGCATCATCAAGGGAAACGCTGGATACGCTGAAGAATCTAAAATATCAAACTTTTTTTTTTTGTAAAAAATACATTGTTTCTATATGTTCCAGATGTTATTTCATAGTTTTGATTTCTTCAGTTTTGTAGAAGATACAAAAATACAGAAAAAACTATGAATTAGTAGGGGTGTACAAACTTTTGACTGGTACTGTAGTTCAAAACAAATTCTACATTTCCCCACTTATTTCTGAGACACTAAACACTAGACCTTGATTTCCTGAACACGGACCCGTCAGTAACATTGCTGTACGACAAACTATTGAAGAAAACAATTCTGACATTTGACCTTGCTGTGACCTTGAACTTATTTGAAATAATTACTAAATGTAATTAGAACACCTGCTCATTAAAACATTAATTCTATACAAATTCTACAAACATTCAACCACTCCAGAGGCGATTTCTCAGAGACAACAAGGGAAGCCGAGCTTCCCCTAAAATTCTCTCCCCAAACTGCGGCGTCTACGACGTTGAATTCTCATTAAAACAATAACTTGCATAACATAATATATGCCCAAGATTGTATTTATGTTCATAACTATCCTGTAACTTATTTGAGTGATGTCTGACGAACTTGCAGTTTGCTACGAGAATCACCTTTGCTGCCAGGCTGTAGCCTTTCTTATTTCAATGAGCTCTATGGACTGGCAGCAGTGTTGCCAGATTGGGCGGTTTTAAGTGCATTTTGGCGGGTTTTGAACATATTTTGGGATGGAAAACGTCAGCAGTATCTGGCAACACTGACTGGCAGCCGGGTATCCGTTGCAGTCTATGAGACGGCTCTGAACAGCCAATTTCGGCTAGTTGTTATTGGTTAAAATCAACAAAATCGTCACTTCCAGGGAAGCCGGGCTTCTCTGGGACTAAACGAGACAGTGGGAGGGACAAGAAGCCGGGCTGATAAAGGATTATTGGAGGTAGTGTTTGAAAGACATGAGGAGGGCGGTACTTCGGCGAGGAACACGGAAGTATGATCAGTCAGTCCCTAGCGGATGTCGAGAAAGTGTAGTCGTGTGCCAAAGTGCTGTCCGAATTTCTTTTCATATAAACGTTTCTTCTCATTGATGTCTCTGTACATTACTCTGTAAATAAATGTAAATATTACTCGTTGTGCTCCGTTAACTTTCATCCATTCTATCAGTTTGATCATTCGTGAATTCACTCGTTTATTTCATTTGTAGTTCAATCTGGTTGTAGGCTAGCTGGAGCCTTATTGGGATCTGCAGTGCTAGCTGCTAACAGAAATTGGTGAAGTCTCTGGAAAGCACAACCAGCTGGTATGACAGGGTCACAGACCATTTTCTGGAAAAGGAGCGGAGGGCAGAATTTGTGTATAAATAGTGTTCATGTTCATGAATCTAAAGTGTGTATATTGTTCAGTAATGTTAAGAGAATGGTGGGCTCTGTGTTATACCGTATTTTTCGGACTATAAGTCGCACTTTTTTTCATGGTTCGGCTGGCCATGCGACTTATACTCCGGTGCGACGTATATATGTTTTTTTTTTTTTTTCACCGCGGAATAACTGGAGCTGATGCCGAGTCTGACGACAGCCACGCAGAAGAAGAGGAAACGGCGCTTCATCTGCCGCTGGAGGCAGAGTTGTTCAGAAGCGACACCGAGGATGAGGAATTCAATGGATTTGCTGATTTGGAGTGAAATCGTCAGCTTGATAAACTTGATTGACCTGTGTTTTATTATTAATGATAGGCCTATAGTTATTTAAATAGTTATGTAGTGATTTTAGGCAGTGCTTAATTTGTGAAGTGGGAGGTCCCAGAACGCAGGAGGTGGGTGGGTCCGGCGACTCAAAAAAAAAAAAAGGCGGGGGATGGTTTACTATAACTTTACGCACATGCGCTTATTGTGTGTGTAAAATAATAATAATAATAATAATAATAATAATAATAATATCAGACATTATGATCTTAGAAAACGCTTTAGTGACAAACAGTTACAGACCGTAATATGTCGTGATATTATATTATAAAATATTAATTTTTATTAGTCTATATATTCAATTATATATTACATTTATCTTCTAAAATAACAGACTGTACTCATCACAGCCGGTTTATTTCACCATTGGAGATCAGATCACACAAGACATGAGTTAAATGACTCATTTTAAGGATTTAAGTAGGGGATTTAAAAGCGGTGGTTGTTTTTTTCACTAGACGGTTGTTTTTACTACCGTACCTGTCTTTGGAGATGATATACCTATAGCCTACTTGACCTCTGATTTGATGAAATAAAATTCGACAAAAATGAAGAATGACACTCCTCGATGATGACTACAGCTTTAATAACACAGATGAAAGAGCCATGGGGCGATAATAAGCCCTACCGCTAAAAATATTCTAAAAGCAAACTGATTAATGCATCAGTAATAGGCTACTAATATTAGTTATAATAATAATATAGGCTATTAGTAATAACGATAGTGATAGTGTTAAAGATAGTAGTAGATATTTAAAATAATCAGACGAGGCTACTTACAGGGCAAAGGGCGCATTATCACTGCTCAGCTGTTCGTTTATTAAATAAACAATGCAGTCACGCAGTAACCACGCGCCGCTTATCAGATACAATCACAGATTCCATGGATAGAATAACCCTTCAAAAAAGTGCGACTTATAGTCCGGTGCGACGTATATACATGTTTTTTTCATCTTCATAATGCATTTTTTGGCTGATGCGACTTAAACTCCGGAGTGACGTATAGTCCGGAAAATACGGTAGGTTATACCTGGGTATAATATTCAAGGTTCTGTGTGTTGCATAGCCTACCTGGTTATGAATTTCCAGACTGTGTTGCAGAAGATGTTCAAGGATGTGTTGCACAGCTGGGTGTTGTGTTAAAGACTCTGTGTTGGATATCAGGGTATGATGTTCAAGGCTTTTCGTTGAATAGCCAGTGATTTTTGGATGTTTGATATTTTTGATTAAGGATATGAGGCACTAGCCTGGCAAGCCAGACTATAACATGAAATGTACAAGCAAAAATACTTTCTGCCACTAGGTAGGGTTGTCTAGTTCACTATGCTAATGGGGCACACCTTTCTATGCTTTGATATCTGGCCTACAGGTTTTACGATGAATGCGTAAAATGGGCTTCCCCTGTTTTAAAAACCAGCAGCCGCCACTGAACCACTCGCTCTTGAGATATCGAGCTAATGAGAATCTCGGATGGACGCTCAGAAACAAAGACTCCGCCCCCAAATTAAGGTTTTAATTCGAGTCACTATTATATTGAAATATTTTGACGTTAATTCAATTTTAGTGCTTTTTACAATGCACAGTGTCACGAAGGAGCTTCACAGAAACATATAGAGTTGAAATTTATAAATTTATCCCTAAAAAGTGAGAAAGAGGCAACGGTGGAAAGGAAAAACTCCCGGAGACCACATGAGGATGAAAAATTGAGAGGAACCAGAACTCATCCTCATCTGGGTGACACTGGAGAGTGTGATTATAAATCACTTCTCTTCTATATCTGTATACTATAGAGACTAAAAGTGCAACTGTATAAACAGGAACTTATCAGAGTAATTTCTGAATTCATTATAGTTTTAATTGAATCTCTATTAAACTGAACTGAACTTAAAAATGGAGACTTGAGTGCAAATTGTGGAACCATCCACAGTAACCTCACGGTGATCTCACAGCCCTCCTCAGCAGCGGCGAGTGATTTTCAGGGATAAAACTAATGAACCTGATTTCGTTCTTTCTCTAAATGGAATTGTGAGACTGAAGAAAGCTGGTAAATTAAAACAGTAAGCAATAGGATAAAACAAAATAAAATGAACGCAATGCTCCGTTCGGTCTGGGTCAGGAGCGCACTCTGACTTCAAGGCAACACACACCATCACAGCCGCAGCCATCCGAGTTGAGCCTGTATCCTGCGGCGCAGTAGCACTCATAGCCTCCTGGGTAATTGGTACAGTCCTGCTCACAACACGAGCTGCCATCCACACACTCATCGACATCTAACAGCAATAAAATCAAACATTCAGAGCAACACTGCAATAATCGGTAATTACAGCTGAACGATCGAGTGTGTTAAAGTGCAGTAGTGCTTTATTTCTCACCAATACACGCCTTGAGGTCGTCATGGAGCTGGTAGCCATGGTTACAGCTGCACACCGGGCCATTAGAGTTGTGCTCACAGTGATGAGAACAGCCACCGTTATTAATCTCACAGCTGTTCACAATTTCCATCTCAATCCCTAACACACACACACACACAGTTCATAACTCTTCATAATCTTATCATAACATTTAACATGGGACATTCTGTTACAGCAAACTAATCAACAACAGCATGGTGTCGTGTTACAGCATTCCAGAAAAGTTCCTTCTTTTATTCCTCATACTTTTTATCCATTTACTGTCACATTTAATGCTCGCAAATGGAAAAAAAAAATCAGCTCCTGGATTTAAAAAAAAAAGTGTAAACTTCTTTGGAGTCTCCATCCATAAACATCTCCCTACAGAAAAATTCACTGTATCGATGACAACACTTCTTTTTTTTTTTTTTTGTAATCTGTCTATGTGGAAAGTTCACTGTACGAGTCCCGGTGAACAAGCTGTTGCTATAGAAACGATAACGTATCAGAATGAGAGCATTAATATAAACCTGCACTACTGTCAGAGCTGCTGTTTTAGAGAATTAATGAGCAATCAACACCTCCGGACCATTCAGGACTCGGAATTCAACAGCACTGCGGTGTAAACTGGAAATTATTTACTACTGACATGCAAAGATCACTTTTAACACATTTACAGATTGAACAAGTTGATAATGTGTTTTTAAAAAAACAAAAAAAGTGAACTGTCTAAAAGTACACCATTTTCAACTTGGGTCAAATTAGTTTTAATTTAGTAATTATTAATTAATTAACTAATTAAGCTAGAAATTTAAAAAAGATCTCTGATACATAATGTAAATAAATTAAAAAGTGAAAAGTCTAGAAGTACACCACTTTAGACTTGGGTCGAGTTACTTTACTAATTAATTTTAATTAATTTTCTAATGAAGTAATTTTATAGAAAGATCGATATCTGATACATGACAAATTTTTAAAAAGTGAAAAGTCTAAAATTATACCATTTTAGACTTTGGTCCAGTTAGTTTTAATTTAGTAATTAATTTCAATTAATCATTTCTTAGTTTACTAATTAATTTCTTAAACCCAACAGACCTGGTACCGGGTCCAATAGAACGCTACTATAATTGACTTCTGGTTTAAAAAAAAAAAAACATTTTGGTAAGTTCAATACTTAATAAAATGTTGTAGTATGTATGTACACACTTTATGGTATTTCCTTTTTTGGTCCGGCTGTAGTCATGGTGTTGCTGATTGAAAAAAGTGGCCCACTGTTATCATGGTGTTCTCCTTTGTTTTATCACATTTTACTCAGATACACTAAACAATCCCAATGTTACCGACACTGGAAACAGATTCTCTGAGCTTTTGCACATCCATACAGACCAAAATAACGTATATTGACCTGATAATTTTGGCACCATTTTAAAATTAAAAAATTTTGGGTGTGTCTGTCTAGGCGAGCCACACCTCCCAGCACCCTAGGGTTTAAAAGGTTTAGTTAGTAATTTTAAAGAAAGATCTCTGATATCTGATACATGGTATAAATAAATAAGTCTAATATAAAAATAGCTGACCTATAAAAGAAATGTTGAGGATGTAAACTCACGGTAGCATTGCGTGCCGTCCGCTCCCACCTCATATCCAGCGTTACACACACAAACGAACGAGCCTCTGGTGTTACGGCAGCCGTGTACACACTGCACCTGACCCGTCTGGCACTCATCAATGTCTGACACACACACAACTTATTCATTCATATATTACAATAAAGAATAAATTTTCACCTGTGAAAGCAATCACAGGAAGACAAACAAAGAAGAACTTCCTGACCGATGCAGGTGCGTCTGTCTACGTGCAGGCGAAACCCAGGGTCACACTGGCAGTGGGAGGAGCCTCGGGTGTTCACACACTTGTGCTGACATCCTCCGTTATTCTTGAGGCACTCATCAATATCTGCAGGGGGGAAAAAAAAAATATCACACACACCTGCTCATCAGGACAGTTCAGCTGGCCAAAGAAATGGATGCAAGATTCATCCAGGAGAACATTAAAGCCATTGAGGTGAAGAAAGAAGCAGAAATAACTGAAGAGCAATGAGCTGCTCCTTTACCTTTGCAGGTCTTTCCATCATCCGTCAGGTTGAAACCCGGACGACACTTGCAGTAGATGCTGCCCCCATTGCTGTGGCATTCCTGGGAACAGCTACCGTTCCTCAGCAAGCACAGGTTCTCCACTGCAACAGAACACACACAAATGCTGTATAATACATCATTCAAACATTTAAAGCGGAGTTCAGAATAATCACATACTGCATTTCTAATGTCTTCATCAGCACGTTAAAGTCAGCACCAGGGATGAAAACGGAGTTCATTTTGGACTCCGTCGTCACTTTGAGTGCAGATTTCAGATCTCAAAGCAAATCAGTGTGTTTCATGTTGAATAGAAACTCATGTGAAGTGAAAACCTTGTTGTGTAGAAAGGAATGCATCAGTGCTGGAGATGGCATCATGGGAAAATTTATCAATGGGATATCTGTTAAAGTGCACGGGCACACACACACTCTCACAGGTGCAATGTTTGCTGTCCTCCGCCAGCCTGTTTTTGGGTCGACAGCGGCACTGGAACTGAACCGCTGACTGCTGAATGCAAAAGTGTTCACACCCTCCATTACTAATGGCACACAAGTTGACAGCTACACACACACACACACACACACACACCATTCATATATATACAACCCCAATTCCAAAAAAGTTGGAACAAAGTACAAATTGTAAATAAAAACGGAATGCAATGATGTGGAAGTTTCAAAATTCCATATTTTATTCAGAATAGAACATAGATGACATATCAAGTGTTTAAACTGAGAAAATGTATCATTTAAAGAGAAAAATTAGGTGATTTTAAATTTCATGACAACAACACATCTCAAAAAAGTTGGGACAAGGCCATGTTTCCCACTGTGAGACATCCCCTTTTCTCTTTACAACAGTCTGTAAACGTCTGGGGACTGAGGAGACAAGTTGCTCAAGTTTAGGGATAGGAATGTTAACCCATTCTTGTCTAATGTAGGATTCTAGTTGCTCAACTGTCTTAGGTCTTTTTTGTCGTATCTTCCATTTTATGATGCGCCAAATGTTTTCTATGGGTGAAAGATCTGGACTGCAGGCTGGCCAGTTCAGTACCCGGACCCTTCTTCTACGCAGCCATGATGCTGTAATTGATGCAGTATGTGGTTTGGCATTGTCATGTTGGAAAATGCAAGGTCTTCCCTGAAAGAGACGTCGTCTGGATGGGAGCATATGTTGCTCTAGAACCTGGATATACCTTTCAGCATTGATGGTGTCTTTCCAGATGTGTAAGCTGCCCATGCCACACGCACTAATGCAACCCCATCCCATCAGAGATGCAGGCTTCTGAACTGAGCGCTGATAACAACTCGGGTCGTCCTTCTCCTCTTTAGTCCGAATGACACGGCGTCCCTGATTTCCATAAAGAACTTCAAATTTTGATTCGTCTGACCACAGAACAGTTTTCCACTTTGTCACAGTCCATTTTAAATGAGCCTTGGCCCAGAGAAGACGTCTGCGCTTCTGGATCATGTTTAGATACGGCTTCTTCTTTGAACTATAGAGTTTTAGCTGGCGACGGCGGATGACACGGTGAATTGTGTTCACAGATAATGTTCTCTGGAAATATTCCTGAGCCCATTTTGTGATTTCCAATACAGAAGCATGCCTGTATGTGATGCAGTGCCGTCTAAGGGCCCGAAGATCACGGGCACCCAGTATGGTTTTCCGGCCTTGACCCTTACGCACAGAGATTCTTCCAGATTCTCTGAATCTTTTGATGATATTATGCACTGTAGATGATGATCTGTTCAAACTCTTTGCAATTTTACACTGTCGAACTCCTTTCTGATATTGCTCCACTATTTGTCGGTGCAGAATTAGGGGGATTGGTGATCCTCTTCCCATCTTTACTTCTGAGAGCCGCTGCCACTCCAAGATGCTCTTTTTATACCCAGTCATGTTAATGACCTATTGCCAATTGACCTAATGAGTTGCAATTTGGTCCTCCAGCTGTTCCTTTTTTGTACCTTTAACTTTTCCAGCCTCTTATTGCCCCTGTCCCAACTTTTTTGAGATGTGTTGCTGTCATGAAATTTCAAATGAGCCAATATTTGGCATGAAATTTCAAAATGTCTCACTTTCGACATTTGATATGTTGTCTATGTTCTATTGTGAATACAATATCAGTTTTTGAGATTTGTAAATTATTGCATTCCGTTTTTATTTACAATTTGTACTTTGTCCCAATTTTTTTGGAATCGGGGTTGTATATTCATATATATATATATATATATATATATATATATATATATATATATATATATATATATATGTGTGTGTGTGTGTGTGTGTATATATTTTTTTTTTTCAATAAAGCAACCACAGGAACACACACACACGTACTTTTTCAGGATTTTTTTTAACAAACTGTTAAAGAATGTGTGATACGTCATGATCTCTAGAGGTTCCTCAAATCATCTTACCGATGCAGGTGCGTCTGTCTACGTGCAGGCGATACCCAGGGTCACAGTGGCAGTGGAAGGAGCCTCGGGTGTTCACACACTTGTGCTGACATCCTCCGTTATGGATGAGGCACTCATCAGTATCTGTAGGGAAAAACATCACAGGCTCTTTCCCCCCAAAATTCAGTAAATGCAGTTTGATTGGCTTTGCAGCTGCGCCATCAGTTTCATCTGCACAGCTAACACATGATCACCTGAGCCACCCTTGAACAATTTTCACACCTTTAAAAAAACTCTTCCAGTTGAATTCTCATCATTGGAGTCTGAACGAGGAGGAAAAGTGACATCATAAAATTCCACACAACCAATCGGAGAGAGAAAAAAAATGAAGAAACGCAGCTTCTCGCTTTGCAGGCTGTGTGAGAACGAAATCGCGTGACAGCATTACAGCCTCAGTGTGTCAGATTTCTGCTGACCTGTGACTTCATGCCTCACCGAGACGTCACACAAGTTGCTTGGAGTTTAATGACTGCTGCTGAGATCAGAACTAATCCGACCACACCTCATTTACAAACGCACTAACAATCCGCTCGAGCTGAAGTGAGATCAGATCAACATTGCTCTTTAAGTCGGTGTTGGATCAGCCAGACTACTTTCCCATGGAGTTGTAACACTAACAGGAGCGTATAAACAAGGTTTACACAGATTCCCATGCTGTTCAAAATGACATCCAGACAAGCTTTACTGGATTCAAATCGGATCGCTTTCTGCTCCGAGAGCTGTTTTAGGACAGAGATCTGCTAACGTATATTCTGTATACAAGCTGTGGTTTGCCAAACCCCACCACCACCTTCTAACACATAAAACACATAGTGCTGGACCTTCATGCCAGCAAGACAACCCACATTAAAACTGCTTGCATTCACGGGTTGTGTTTACAGAGAATTTATAGGTCATTTAACAAAACTTAAAAACATTCATTCAGGGAAAATTCTACACAATTAGAAGGAAGGATTAGAAGGGATCCTAGATCTTGAGTGTCACAGAAGAACATTTTTCATGCTGCTGTTTGGGGAATGAGGAGTTTGAATCATGGCGATGCCACCAAAGTCTGAGAGAACGTTACTGATGCTGCTCTCTTGCCTTAAGCAAGGTATCAGGTCTCATCTGCATCCCTCCATCAACAATCCATCCCACTTCCAAGCTGATGTTCAGCTTTTCAGCCCTGGATCTGAACACACAACCAATTTGTGGTCTATACTTTGATGTTCTTCACTCCTCCAGCTCCTGAGGGTGTTTGGTGGTTCCACTGGGAAGACTGTATTCCTCAAATTCTCTCTCTCCAAGCAAGACTCAGCTCTCGCTCCCATTCCTCTCCCCTTGTTACTTTATTATAAAACGTTGTGCTCTCACTGCTTTCTCTTCAAACAAAACCTGCGACGTCTTGTGCCAATGTAAGCACCATTCCCTCCAAAAGGAATGAAAGAGCCCAGTGTTGTATAGCATCACCTCTCTAACATAGAACACAGCAATAACCAGGTCTGGAGCCGTGCATCAACACAGAACCTCTGCAGGACATGAGGCGTCATCCAGCTTTCCTTGGCGACTGTGAAAGAGCCGTTCTTTGGAAATGTGCACCATATGGGATATGAACATTACAGAACGGCTCGGATGCATCTTCATCCTAATCGATCAATGGTGAAATAAAACTGTGTCCATAAAGCTCAAGAAAGACGATGTGTTGGTCAAGTTCAGGAATGTTCTTTATGTGAGTGCCAATAGTTTCTGGAATTGTTCAAATGAATTCCATTAATGACCTACGAAGTGGAAATGAATTCAGGGTCATGCATAAGAAATTCCACTGAACTCCTGCTGGTGATTTTGCATTGGAAAGTAAATCTGAGTATGAATTGAATTGGAACCTCCTGACAAATTACCTTTGTGAAGTTTAATTAGGGATTTAAATACAGGGGCAGGGAAAATTAACCCATGGATCCTCCAAAACATACAGTCAGTGTATTACTATGAAGTACACCAATTTTCACAAAGACTACAGGAAGAATGTCTACATTCAGTACATCAATTAAAGTCTTAGACTGCGAGCTGGTCTAGTGGTTAGCATGTCCACCTCTCAACCAGGAAATCGTGAGTTCTACTCATAGTCGGGTCATACCAAAGACCATCATAAAAATGATACCTACTGCTGCCTGGCAAGGCATGCTGCAATACAGATGCAAGTGGGGAGTCAAACTCTTGTGGTTAACAGAGGACCTGCTCCCCGCTGTAACCCTAGCTGGACAGGCGAGAGGCCGAGGGCTATAGAAGCAGAGATCGGCACCGCCCAATATGCCTTAAGGGCCTGATTAGTACTGGGATGGAAGACTGCCTGGGAAGACCAGGTCCTAAGCACTGGAAGGACTTTGACTTCAGGTCTTAAGGCCTCTTCCATTCCCTCTGAAACATTTGATGTAGAAGCCAAGACTTCCAAGCAGAATGCTTTTAAGTAGGTCAAGAACTCTTAATTATCCAAATATCAGTGTGTCTGTCTGCTGCCATCCTCACAGCTGAGGGTCGGCGATCCAGGAAGCCATTAACTAGCTTCCATGTGATTATAGCTCACCAGAGGGACATGAGGAGAACATGCAAACTCCATCCAGAAAGACCCCAATCAGCCACTGGGCTTGAACCCAGAGCCTTCTTGCTGTGAGGCAACAGTGCTAAATTAGCCACTGCACCATCGTGCCACCCAATTATCCAAATATCCAAAGCATTAAAGAATGCTTTTTCCTAAGAGTGTGCCAATTACCAAGGCATTTCTCAAATTTACACACCACCTAAATAAATATTTTTTTCTAATAATGTGATCAAATCGAACTGCAACTAAAATTCAAACGCTTGGATCAGACTACATGAATTCCGCCTGGTGGCACGGTGGTTAGCACTGTCGCCTCATAGCAAGAAGATTCCGGGTTCGAACAGCACAGCCGACGAGGGTCTTTCTGTGTGGAGTTTGCATGTTATCCCCGTGTCTGTGTGGGTTTCCTCTGGGTGTTACAGTTTCCCCCACGGTTCAAAGACATGCAGATTTGGTAAAAATACCCAGCCACTGTGGTTGGACAAGCCAGCACGTACTTGGTGCCAGTCCCAAGCCTGGAAAGACTGGGGAGGGTTGCATCAAGAAGGGCATCTGGTGTAAAAATCTATGCCAAAGGGGGTTGAAAATCAATTGGGGCTTTGCCTTGTATTCTTCCCCGGTCACTGTGTGACAAATCAAATAAATTCAGCCTGATTTTGATAGCTTTGTTATGGCTGACAAATTTACAGCATCAGGTCTGAATATGAACATCGGGGAAGATGAACAGGCCTTGTAGTGTAACATAATCGAAGAACAGCAATGTGGTGTCTGTGACACCCCATGATGCCCTGAGGAAACATCTAGCATGTCAGAAATTTTGTATTTTCCCCACCTAGTTTGACGACTCCAACAACTTGTTTCTTGATCATGATAGCATTGTTGCATTGATAGCATGATTGACATTTTCTTGACCCTAATTCTTGAAGGGATGCAAGGACGTAAATGATTGGTGGACATCAAACTTGTAGCATTGCCAGTCTACCAACCAAGACACAGCAAAAATTTATGGCACTAGGATTGTCTAATCTGACATGGTGACCATTGTGGAAGATAAAAATACCATGTAGCTTCTAGCTTTGCTTTATAGAGCTACCATTTTTCCATAGCATCCAGCACTTGCTTACAGGTTGAATATGGAGCTTGTGTTGTGGACATATCTGTGCTTATAGAGACTGCAGGTCCTTCCAGGAACGCTGTCAAACCAAGTTCTCCTGTTCCATTCATACACTGCACATTTGTTTGGTCTGGAGGTTTAACTGGTAAAATAGACTTAATTTTTTTTTAAATAATGGACACCAGGTTGACACAAGGAGTTAAACCTGCTACCTGCTGGCTTTGTTCTGTACAAAGTGAACAGCTCAACACACAAGGGATCTGTAACACAGTTCAAAACGGCTGATCTGTGCTAATCCAAAACCAGTAATCCCACCAAAAATTCCCCATGTGATGGAGAAAGGTGAATCTTCTCAACTTTGTTTCTTTATAAATTGCTCGTGATGAAGTAAACTTGGCGGTGCTGGACACCTCTCTGGCCAAGTATGCACTTGATGCAGAATCAACACCGAGATAAATCCTCCATCTTTCCTGAGAAGTATGAAGAAGTGGCCTGAAGAAGCAGCCAGCTCGTCTGGGTGGTACAGTGGGAGTCGGACTAAACACAGCTCCTGTATTACGATGGAGGAGATCAGTAGATCATTCGTTATCTAAAACCACCTACACAACCTTTTAAATGCTGTCTGTTCTGACTGTAATGCAGCTACAAAGCACAGGTTTTTATTAATGTGCTCATTTAAATAAATTATCGTTTCTATCGTAACATTCACAGGGACTTGTACGGTGGATGTTCCACATAAATGGATTAAAAACATGTGTAATCTTTGATGTGGTGAAGTTTTCTGTAAGATGATGTTTACTGAATAATTATGGAAGGAGTCTCCAGTGTCAGAGCTTTGTACGCAACAGTCAGAGGTAAAGGTGTAGTTTTTGTATATTTTCTGACATATTTACGCTTCTTTGCTGTTTCTCTGTAACATGATGGAACATTTTTGCTGCTTTTTTTTCTGTCATTGTATTAAAGTGACCCAGGTCGATGTGTTGGTTCAGGAATCATTTAACCCACTCCCCTTTCTGAATTGTTTGAGCTGATACCCATCCCCATAGCTGGTACTGTATGAATCATCTTGCTTCCTAATGCGAGGCATCCTACTGTAACCACGTTAGTCTGTTTACAAACTGCTCGGCAGCCAGTTCAGAAGAGTCACGTGAGGTCATGCGCAGGTCAGAGGTCGCGACCGCAGAGGCACAACAAGCATGGCGGATCACCCAGATTGAACGAAGACTCCTAAACTGAGACAAATTGAAATATTCAGGAAAATATTTTCAGAAAAATAAAACTTGAGAATTGAAATATTCCAAATCTAAATGCACCTGTGAGCTTGAAGGCTCTCAAGCACTCGCTTCTGTGTCGGAGGCCGTCATGTTTGTTGTGACCTCACTCATTATAATATTATAATGAGGATAAACTTCAACCATTTCCATACCCAAGGGTAAACATTAGTATGGGGTGTTTGTCCAGCTCATTCTCCTTCACGGGCATGAGGCAGCGGGCAACACAGTGTGTGATTCAAGTACCTAGCAGTTATTCTAGTGCCACGGGGTACTATTCATCTTTTTAATACATGGACCTGTGTCACTTTAACTTCAAGAGAGAAAAAAAAAAAAGAGACTGGTGAGGGAACAACTATTTATAGCTGCTATAACGTAAGTGACAACAGGAACGTATTTAGCAGACACTGTATAACATAATACGCAAAATGTTTCATTAGTTACTTTATAATATTATAATCTGTGGTATGGTACAAGATTAACAAACCACTTCATGATGTCCTGTTATAGGAAACTAATCACCTTAATCACCTTCAGGGTCATGGATCTGGTTATATCCTGTCCCATTTTGTCCATAATCTATTTTCTTGTGTATATGTAAATATTTTTAAAAAACATTTGCATAGTTGCGTACTTTTAATTTATTTAAATTCTCTCCTGTGTCTTTATGTTCTTTTGTCTGATCCTGTAACACTAAATTTCCCACCTGTGGTTAATTTCACAATAACTGCACAACGCAGAGGTTTTTTCTTTTTGTATTCCTTGAATAATACAGCGTCGATTCGGAAAGTCACTTGTTCATCACACACTTGGAGCAAAAATTAAGCTGACTGAGCACTCACCTGCTCTCAGGTGTCCCATGCTGAACCTGTGATATGCAATGAAGCACTGTGGCCTGTAACAGCCCCGAAAATGGTGCCAGTACCCGGAATAATATGTCGAATAAACAGAGCTGAGATGAAGCCCAGTGAAGACGAAAGAAAGCAGCAGCCACACGTACGTGAGCATGCTGAGGAACACTTCAGTCCCGGTGATGGACACCGATATGGAAACACGCAAGGAGACTGGGGTCCGAGTGAGGTTCAGTGCTCAGAGAAGAAACCAGGAGTCAGGAGTGTTTTTCCTTTCATTCCTCCCTCACTCAGATATGGTCATACTCACCTCTCTCTCTCTCTCTCGCTCTCTCTCTCCTCCAACCTCACACTTCTTTTATTGTGGGCCAATTCAACAGTCACAAAGAACTTCAGCTTTCTGTTAAAAAATAAATTCACCCCCCAAAAAATCTTTCACCTTTAAAATGAAATGTGCTTATTGTACATCAGGCCCTAAAATGACTTTGTTGTATTTGTTACTATGTGCTCACATCATTATATGGATGAAAGACGACGACTGAGACTGAAGACTAAATCTCTTACAGAAAATGATTATATTCCCGTTCACAGTGCTGTTCTCTAATCAAGATGTTTGCAGGAAAAAAAAACAAAAAAACAAAAATGAAACAATACATTAATGGAGAGAGAAATTTCTCAAGTGCATTCATAACACTGGGCTTCATACATTTGTAACATCGAAGGTTTTTTAGCGCAAGCTGATCGTTTCCATATAACAAAGCATTATATTTCTACAACATAGTGGATAAATCAGTATAATACTGTAAATGCATTTCAGACTTCAGTATAGCAGACTGTGTGGAATTCTGGGAAAAGATTTGCAGTTTAAAAGACCTTGCGCTATGATACTGTCATAAAACAATATCGTAGAACCAGGGTTAGGGTTAACCCTAGGCTTAAAGTTTTAAACTTTTTAAGAGGGTCCAAGAGTCCGAGTCCATGATTAAGGGCTGTTTTCATTTCCTCATTAGCTCAAAGTTGTGTCAAATTAGATTTCTCAAGCATCACACTGTGTTTCACTAATCTACATGAAATAAATGAAACAATCGAGATGTGGAATGGCAATGAAGTCAATATCGTGGGAAAAGGAATAAATACCAGCATTGCTCAAACATGTTGAAAGGAATTTTCCAGTGTTTTAAATAATGTATAAACTTAAATAAAAGGTTTAAAAAAAAAAAGCCTCTTTTTGTATTTTGTTGAGAGATGAAATAAAAAACAGGGTCTGGTCGTTCTGGTCATGTTCTCAGCTTTCTGGAGCCTGATTTCAGTAATAAGCAGCTGACAGATCATCTGATTACATCATACTTACAAAGCCAGAAAACGAGGAATGAAAAAGACATGATTTAGCGTAACGGATTTCCCACAGACTCATCAGTGAGATCAGCAAATGAATTCGACGTGACAGCAGTAATTTGTGTGATGAGAAGCACAGCGGAGTGTTATTCAGCCTCCAGACAAACGTGCTGTCGAGATAAACGCTGCCCCGCTTCCACAGGTCAGGAGACAGAACGTGTTTAACATCAGCCTGACCCTGGATTCCTGCACATTCAGACTCTTATCAGTTTCTTTTTCCTTTGATCAAAATGTGGCTTCTCTCTCAAAACACAAGAAGAAACTCAAACACCAACCTCCGATATATTTTTCCATATTCATTAAACTCTCTGTAATACCAGTGAACACACAGCATGAAACTCTTCTTTACTACACTGCATCTGTGTTTATATAAAAATAAATAAAGGCAGAGCTCCTGATGAGTTTATGAGCAAAAGCACAAAATCCCCCTGAATAGAATAATAATATTACAGCACCATGAATGAACCATCAAATTGTGCCGTGTCATGTTTTTCACCTCAATAAAATCACTGCATTGTCTTGTGACAGTGAGACCAATAATGAGAGATGCATCGCAGTTACGATTCATATTTATTCCTTTCTTTGATGCCGCATGCCATGCGCCAGAAACAACACATTTATTATGGTGTGAGACTGCTGGGTGCCTGGGGGACAGCAGTGAACCAACGCTTTCACTTTACACGACTACTGTAGAGTTACCATCCAACATCACACTCCATATGTCAAACAGCTCTCTGGTTACATCCGTCACGTCAACGTGCGCACGCCATTAGGACCAATTACCATGCACCTGTTCCTGATTAGAG
The DNA here is from genome assembly GCF_027579695.1 of Neoarius graeffei. Classification (NCBI taxonomy): domain Eukaryota; kingdom Metazoa; phylum Chordata; class Actinopteri; order Siluriformes; family Ariidae; genus Neoarius; species Neoarius graeffei. Next base: position 2,785,902 of record NC_083594.1, on the reverse strand, counting down.
TGCAATCACAGCAAAACTATCAACTGTCCAACAAGCTAGTGGACTGATACAACTGTTTTAACTTATTTTATATGAAACGGTCATGAACATTTTCTGTAAAATGTGTTCGTAAATATAATAATCCCACAATTTTTTAAAAAGCAAATTAAAAATAAGCACTGGATAAAAACCCATCTATCTTATGGAAATAAAGATACAAATTTCATTGTCTGGTAGTCGAGTGTTTGAGATGCATTGCCTTGCACTTATGATCGGGTTTCCTGTGGTGGTACACGGACATCGTATGTACGGACGTACATACAGACAACATACGGTCACAAAAGCCATCAAAAATCAAGTCAATGCTTTACCATATTCTCTTAAGTATAGAGCTCTGCTATAACTACAAATTCAGTTATATTACTGCTTCTATAAATTTATATTTGACTATTTCTACTATTTTGTTTGCTATTGTGAGAGAATTTTGTTTCTAGCTTGTGGTTTAGAGCTTCAGAATGTGTTGGGATTCCCATAGACTTTCTGTCTCTGGAGGCACAAAAAGTGTGAAGATCTCCATCTCTGTAGCCACAGTTATCTTTTTGATCCATTGGTGACTAGTTGAGAAAGACTGCACTCCCATTTCAATATTTTATGGGCCTCACAGTTCCAGTCACATACTGGGGCCCCCCACCACACACACATACATACCATACACCCCTACACACACACAAACTGTTTTAGCTTGCTACAATTATTTTTGAGAGCATGGTGAAACTGTTGTATTATTTCGCATGAATTTATGATTGTTATACTTGGGAGGTATTTTAACATTAAGCTCCTTTAAAGGTCCCATGGCATGGTGGTTTGCTGATGCTTTAAACAGGCTCGTGGAGGTTTCTGGATGTTATATCCGCAGCCTTTCTCGAAATGAACCCTCGGCACGTAAATATAGCCTCCTGGGAGAAAGCCCCATTTCAGCGCTTTTCCCAGTGCGTCGTTTTGCTAATGAGAAGCAGGAGGCGGGGAAGGGTAGAGGGTGGGGGCGGGCCATGGGGGGAGGGGCTTGACCAAGCTGCGTGCACACACGTACTCGCTGCTATCAGCGCCTGTAGCCACGCTGCTAAGACAAAACCCCGTTCTCCCTCAGACTCCTTTCGTAAACTCAACGTGACACAGAGAACAGAGAGTGTGTTCGGAGTGGTAGTTTACGAACGTATAATACCCTAGGCTTGAACACGCACTCCATAACCAAAGAGGATAGAAGCAGCAACTACAGCAACATAGCGCTTATCCAACAGAAGACATGCATTGCAGAGCAATAGTCAAACATAAGCTCATAAGTTACAGTCAATTTCCAGACTAAACTCAGTTTAACAGAGCATGCTGCATGCTCTTTAGTTTTGTAGCGCAGATTACCTGGCTAACTGCAGGAAGCGGTTAGCTGCACAGCTAATGTAGCCACTGCTAGGCTAACGCACCGATTTTAAAACACGGCAAAACGACTTAACAGTTATACACTTACTTGTTCGGTGTTTGTGGCTGATGCGGCAGGGATGCTTGGTACGGACCCAGGCTTCAGTGACAGTTGATGTGCAAAACCTGCCCTGTACTGTCCCAAGTTGTGGAAACATTCATCAGGAAAATGCTTCCGACAAACATACACCGTCTTAGGTAGATTCGACGGTGTATTATTGGAGTAAATAAAATTAAGCCACTGAGTCTTCAGGGGCTCTCCCGTCGGCAGTAAAAACAGACTCCTTTCTGTGTTGTCACATCCATGTACAGCGCAATTTCCATGTTTCGCTCGCTTAGGTGATGCCATGTTGTTGTGTCCTCTATGGTCTCCTCACTACAACTGGGCGGGGCAATCCATACAGTGGGTGGGAATCCAGAGGGGGGGGGGGGATCATCTCCCTTGCTGACGTAGTAAAGGGAAGAGCTTATCAACGCGCCGTTTTGACGCGCCATTCTCAAATGTTGGGCATAGTTTGGTTTACACATTATGAAATTTGTAGCCACTGGGGTGACTTAAGAAGGTCAGAGGAACTCATTTTAACGTTAAAAAACCTCAGAAAGTGAAAATTTCATGCCATGGGACCTTTAAGCTGAGCCCAAGTATACGGAGTTTAAATGTTTAGAGGACCTCATGTATATGTGATCATCTTGTGTTCTCCACCAGTGGTCATCATTGTAAAGGCATTTCGTGTGACAAACACAGACTTGTCATTAAGTAGTAAAACCCTTAGAATGCCACATGGTAAATGCTAGCATGTCCGTTTTCTTTTGAAAAATAGCAGGAAATGTGTTTTGGCTAAATCAGAAGTCTGTTTCTCAAACAAAGAAAAGCCTTTTACATTGATTTTAATAGGAGCCACCATTTTGTTTTGGGGCGGTCCTGGGGCGGGTCTCCCAAAAAGGGATGCAACATAAAAAGTAATGGAAGAAACTTAAATTTCAGTGTTTTCCAGGAATCACTCACACTTGCATAGTTTCTGTGCAATAAAAGCGTTTAAGGAAACTTCTTTCATGTAGGTATATTTTTTGGCTACTTTAGATGTACAGACTTCCACAACATTATACATCTTTATTTAATTTTGTACTTTCTGAACTACATTTAGAGCCACAATTACTGTAAACTTAACGATTTACAGTACAGATCGAATCAAATCAATAAATAAACAGTCTTGACTTAATAGTCTATTAATGTAAGTCTTGACAGACAGAGGGTTTTTAAACAATTTAAGAAATAAATCAAAACAGATTTAATGTAATAAGTTAAATATTAAATTAATTTTAAAAACTAGTTGCTAATTGATTCATTCATTAACTAAAAATTGCAATCACACGGCATCTTAACCCAACCCTCACTGGTAATTCAGGTCTGTCGGTATAAAGGCTGTTAAAGGAAAAAGACTGAAGTGTTTATTTTATTTTAAGACTCCGCAGCCAGACTCCCTTAGGACCATGAGCCAAACCTGTGCTCTGATATGATCTTCAGACCTTCCACACTACACTGCTGGAGAGACAAACTCCAGCTGCTTCCAGTTTCAGTATTTTTTTTTTGCCTGGTTCTGAAGTGCCACGTGCTCACAAAGATACAGACTCTCCTCCTCGCATAAATCACGTCTAGAGCTGATTAGCATAGACATTCCACAAACCCCATGGTATTCCAGGAGGTGTTTAGGGTGGAGATTGGAGAGGAAAATGATGATAAGGGTGGAGAAGGAGACGATATGAAGCTTTTGGAGGGTCAAGCAGGCGCCAAATTCAAGATCAACTAATAACATGAGATTATTTGTCAAGGTCTGTGAAGTAACTTTAATTAGACTGTCAAGGAGCTGGAGTGAGTAAGATGTACTGCACTGTGTGTGATGAGGAAAAAAATCATTTTTTAAATGATATAAAGATCTGGAAGATTTGTTGGCGTTTCATAAAAGGTCCTGGCATGAGCTTGGTACTGCAGTGTGGGCACTCACAATGCTGACTCTCAACATTTTCACTGGCGCTCATCATGGAGGCACTTTCAGCCAGTAAAAAGATCTGATCAAGAACCGTACACACACAGCTTCTGATCTATAATTTATCCAAAAGCTTTAGGAACACCAAATAAACACATGGCACATCTCAGACATCATTTACAGCTAATAAAGACGCAGATGCACTAAACAGGAAATACAGCAATTATTTGTCAGTGTCGTCATTTAGTGTTTATATTCTTACTGTTGCACGATCCTTGATGAAATATGAATTGCGATTTTTTTTGGCACAGGATTGAAATCACAATTCTGAGTCAGGATTATTTGATGCTAAACCAGAAGGTCAAGGACATAGTAGCTCATCTGGCCTGCCATTAAAACAACCATGACGACCAAAACATCAAACAGAACTGAAATGTGACGATGTGAGAGAGGACACACTGTTTCCACGACAAACTGTTTACAACAGGAAAATCAGCAAACTAAATTTTGTTCCCCGAGGGAAGATCGACCCAAAACATCGATCAGAACTGAATTCGCATGATGAGAGAGGAGATATAATTCTAGTCAGAAGAAAATGTGTTAAGTTGACCTAATTACTAATTTGTTAGCAAAAAATTGACAATACAATGACCAAGTTTTGTGCAGAAGGTCGAGTTCTTTCAAATAAAACAATCAGAACTGAAATCCATTGAGAACTGAGGGAGGACACATGATTTAACTGAAAATAAACAAAGTTGTAAACAAAATTGTTTACAACAGGAAACTCAACAAAATCCTACATTTTGTTCCCCGAGGGAAGAGCAACCCAAAACATCGATCAGAACTGGAATTGGATGAGAAATGAGAGAGGAGATACAATTCTAATGAGAAGTCCGAAAACTTAAGTTGACCTAATTAGCAGTTCGTTAGCAAAACAACCACCAAGTTTTGTGCGGAGTGATGAATTCTTTCAAACAAAACAAACAAATCGGAACAGAAATTTGTGGAGAATTGACGGAGGAGATATGATTTAACTGAAGTGTGAACGACGGACATCACGCCACGGCAATAACTCATCGGCCTTATGGACAGATGAGCTAAAAACGTGACTGGCAATAAAATGATAAAGATGATCAACTCATTTATGAAGAAATTATATTTAAAAATCACAGCATCTCTGAATTGATTGAATAAAAAGACATTTCTCTCTTCCGTGCGTCAGCCCTGCGATGACCTGGTGACTTGTCCAGGGTATAGCCTCGCTAGCCTGGGCCCGCCCATCCTAAGCGTGACGCAACACGAGGGCCTGTTGCGAGCTTAGTCTGGCCAGGCAAGCTATAGACCCCTTTCACTGACGTCACCCGAAACCGGAAGTAAACAGACCCTGCGCCATTTTGGAAGACCAACAAATTCGTGATTGGGGGAAATAACGGCAGCGGTATGTGAACCCACGAGAATAAAGTGGAGTGGCAAACGACTTAAACAAATCTGAGCTGTTTTATTTATGATTTATTGGCCCAACAGTAGACTTGAAAGAAACCTGTGTGAGACTTGGCAAAAAACTGTGGATATAATGGATAAGTCTGTGCATGATCTGCGGACACTTTGAGGTAAGCAAACGCAAGAAATTCAGATTTAAAACATGCTAAAGTGGCCTCAAGTTGATAACTGTATGAGGAGCAAGCCTCCCAGACTTCTACAATTTAATAATAATAATAATAATAATAAAGGATGGTTTGGGGCTTGCTCTCCCTCCTATTATATAAATAAAGCATAGTTGTTGTGTAGGCATATATCATAAATACATATGTATAATTTGGATAAATTAACCTAAATTATGGATACCTTAATAGTAACAAAAAGTATCAATTTTTCAACTGAAAAGATATATTATTAAAAGATAAATATCAACAAGATTACCTTGGCCATAACTATGTGTAGGTTATTCTTAATAACAGCTGTAATATCACGAACCAAGCCACTAACAACATAATTGTAAGCCTGTAGCCCTTTGTAGGCTTTCAAGTCATCAGCAGTGTAGGCAGTGTTCGAACTACAGGGGTACTCGGGGGATCCGAGATCCCCTGAAACAGACATGAGATCCCTTGAAAACATGATTTGGGAAATGTTGGGGGGTCTCTAAAATATAGGCAAAATGATGTTTATTGACATAGCAATCGTGTGTAACGGGAAGCATTTGCATATCCGAAGTGTTGTGTTTACATCAAAGATAAAATAAACCGATATGACAACGACTGCTGCTGCCAGGTTGGTTGTTGAGTAGCCTGACTGTTTTTTTTTTTTTTTTCTTGCGTGTGGTATCACTGTTGACGCGAGGTTGTTTTTTGAACATGCCAATGCGGACACGATTTCCCCTGATGAGTTATGACTTCAGACGCGATGCGTGTGTGGAGTCCACGTGATATGTGTGTAAGATAGGCTTCTCATGTGTTTGGAGATCCGCGCTCCGAGACAAGCGCAAGCACCCCCCCCCAAGGGAAAAAAGGGACCCCCCGAAAATATCGGCATAGTTCGAACACTGAGTGTAGGCACTGGGTGTAAACAACAAATAGTTTACAATGTCTGGGTAGCAAACAGATGGCAGAATTGGTGTCCGGTCCTCCTTATGTTTCCATTCTCCCTTGCCCCGAGTCTTATCATATGGGTCAAACCCATCAATCACAGCCAGTTTCTCCACATACCGTGCCCTTTCTGCAGCTGGTAATGTACTCACATAACCAGAATTATCAGCCATCGTGTCACTTTACTCTCGCTCGTACTTTGTTTTATGTTGTGAGTGCATGTACTTGGTCTTCCAATATGGCGCCTAACAAAATCTCGCGGCGCGGTGACGTCATGCGGTAGCCCTCTATCTACAGCTCTTCCAAGCTCCCGAAAAATCGGGAACCAATCAACTTTGAGCATCTCCAACAACCCTGGGTAGAGGCGTGTTCAAGGCACTGATGTAGTAGAACTGTGACCGGAAGCCATAGATTGTTTACAGAATCTATGCCGGAAGCGCTTCATTCACGCTTCCGCATCTATTACGCATAGATGCTGTATTGAAAGCATTCAACGGGAAGTTCTCATTGAAAACAGAGCAAAGAGCAGCCCTGGAGGTATTTATTGAAAGGAAGGACGTTTTCGCCTTGCTCCCCACCGGCTTCGGTAAGAGTTTAATCCATAGATTTACATAGACTAGATTCCTCACCGCGTATTCCAGAACGTCCGCACAGGGCGGCCATCTTACCACAGACAAGGGGTATGAAGACTTACGCAAGCACAGCACTCATATTATGATTTACAGGAAATCAAAGTACTGACTTTGATGACAAGGTGATGTGTGTGTGTGTGTGTGTGTGTGTTTTAATTGTAGATGTTTATATCAGTATGTTTAGTTTTATTTTAACTGCACATTGGAGCCTAGTCAAATGAAATTTCAATCTTCTGTGCTAACATATATTGACTTTGACATGATAATCAGCTTTGAATGTTCTTTTTGTAAATGTAAAGATATCTTTTTATCCTTGGAAGTATAACCACATGTGATTAATTAAATGCTTTTTTTTGTCACAAACTACCGTGAGTCGCTGTCACTGTTTTATACTATTACTTACTCGGGCAGTGCATTTGTTATTATGCTATGATGTGAGTTTACATTTGTTATTATGCTATGATGTGAGTGCATTAGGGTTTTGAGGTGGATGAAATATTTCTGAAGTTTCAGAAGTGAGTAAGCTGTTTATTTAACTTCAGCTTCCCCTACGGCCCTATCACATGTAAAAATATTTTCACTAAAAATTGGAAATAAATTGTATGGTTATTTGTCCTAAGGCCGCAGTTATCCATAAGTATGCAGTGTTCGGCTTCTCACAGCAGAGGAATTTCAGCATGCATCCTGTCTTACAGTCTATAGTATACTGAAATATTTTCGCCAAGCTATGCGTATTTTTTAAAGCATAAAATGATTATTCATCATTAATATCATAAATACATACTTCCGTTTTTTTTTATATAACAAACCAAACCGTTTGAATATCGATTGAAATTTGAGGACGTTACGGTCATCTGAAAAGTACATATCGCTACCAACACAATGTAATGGGTAAGCCAGCTGTCTGAGGCAAGATGGCTGCCATGTGCGGACGTTCGACTTCGTTGACGGGCAACGGGGACGAGGCATCTAGTCTTCTATGTAAATCTATGGTTTAATCTACCAGTTAGCCCCGTCGCATCGCATACGTCAGAGGAAAGAGTGATGTGATTGGTTTAAGCTTCGTCACAGCCTTTTCTGGCTTCGACCAGTAGCAAACTGAGGCATTTCCGGGAGGTGGGTCAACCACGGGCTCTGGGAAACGGTTGGGCTTAATATCTTGGCCAGACCAATAGCTCGGAGAGCTTTGAAGTCGCGTTAGCCAGGCTATAGCCTCGCCTCTCACCCACAGTCAGCTGGGATAGGCTCCAGCTTGCCTGCGACCCTGCACAGGATAAGCGGCTACAGATAATGGATGGATGGATTCTCTCTTCTGACTCGCTGATTTCTATATTTTATTTCACATTTTTCACTAAATCTACATTTCCCCCTTCAGTTCAATATTTAACTTTTTACCTATCAACACTTTAGTAAAGGCTGAGGGTTTGGCCTTGTGATTTATTTCTAGTTTAAAAAAAAAAAAATTGTGAATCACGACCATACTTGAAAATAATATATTGTACACTTTTGGCATATTGGAAAAATGAAGAACATAATGAATGCTCCAAGTGGCAGGTATTGACGTACCTGATACTCTGTGCTCTTTTACCCATACCTGCTCCAAGTGATTCACTGTCCATTAGATGGCAAGATCCTTTCCATGATGGAGTGAAGTTGCACAACTTAATGAGTATTGTATCGATCACGATGAAAGGAGGAAACCCGAATGATGGAGTCACGACCTCTTTAAAAGTCAATAAGCCACAGCAGAGATGTAGCGTAATGTAATGATGGTACATGCTGCAGCAATACGCCACAGACTATCATGTAACGTGAAAGCTCATCACCTCCAGATAGAGACAGAAAACGTCTGCAGGTCTCATGTGATAATGATCAGATAACTTCACATAAAAACAGACATATTTTGTTGCAGATCATAGAAATGAATCGAGTTACAACAACTTGCACAAACTTTATCCATCAGAACTTCCTCATGAGTGCTCACCTTGGCAGGTCTTGCCGTCCTCCTTGAGTTCCTGTCCAGATGGACATTTACAGTAGAAGCTGCCAATAGTGTTACAGCACAGAACCTCGCAGCCTCCATTCGTCTCCTCGCACTCGTTCACATCTCAGAAAGAGAGAGAAAGAGAACAAAAAAGACACATGGTTCACACGCAGAAGTTCAACCAACGCCTTCAGTAATCTATGCCAATTCCAAAAAAGTTGGGATGCTGTGTAAAACAAAAACAGAAAGAGATGATTTGCAAATCATGGAAACCCTATATTTCTTTGAAAATAGAACAAAGACAACATATCAAATGTTGAAACTGAGAAATGTATTATTATTATTTTTTAATATACGCTCATTTTGATTTCAGCAACACATTTCAGAAAAGTTGGGACAGGGGCAACAAAGACTGAAAAAGTTGTGTAATGCTAACAAACAAACAAACAAACAAACAAATAAAACACTAACTAGACTGCATTTCCGCAGAGAAAATGCAAAGTGTGCTTGCTGAGCTGTAGCAGAACAGCTATCATGCTAGCATGGCAACATGCTAACAGCTACAGTAGCATACTAGAATGGAGGAGCTCCTTATGACATCACTCCAAAGTTCTACCCATCAATTTCAATGGCACGGAATTTTGCCAAAAAAACAGGAATACAGAACGAATGACAAGGGGTAGTGCAACCATTTTAACAAGCACGCCATTCCAGATCGGGCCCTACATTTCAGCGTTGGAACGGTGTCCAAAACTCTTCATTTGAATGGGGCCAAAAATCAAATGGAAGCCTATGGAGGGAAAAAAGGATGTGTGAAAACCAAGAAAAAGACGAGTGCAGGTCTCAGATGAGGGGATGGATATGTGTGGGGACTTGTCCTGAGGCATCGTATGAAGTCTCTTGAAGTTTGGTCACTCAGTTAAAAAATTTGACAGAGAGTGAAAGCTTTTTTCCTGAAACTCCATTCATTTTCAATGGGGCCAAAAATGAATGGAAGTGAATGGATGAAAAAGTGGGGCATGAAAAGCAAGGGAAAAAATGAGTGCGGGTCAGAACCGAATGCATGCGTGTGTCTGGGGAGTTGGCCTGAGGTATCACATGAGGTTTGGTGCGTCTGCGATGAAGCGTGTCCGAGCAGGACGATTCAATTCGTGAGCCCTATTCATTCTCTATGGGAAAAAAATGACAGAAAAACGACAAGAACGAGAGAACAGGTGTGTCGATCCAAAAGCTGAAAACAAGCATGCCATTCCAGATCGGGCCCTACGTTTCAGCGTTGGAATGGTGTCTCTATCTCGAAAGCCATAGGAGGAGTAATGGATCCAAAAAACGGGTGAAAACGAATAAAAAAAATAAAAAAACTTAAGAACAACAATAGTGTGCTTTTGCAAGCACACTAATTAGGTTCATTGGCAACAGATCAGTAAGATGATTGGGTATAAAAAGAGCATCCCAGAGAGGTGGAGTCTCTCAGAAGTAAAGATGGGGAGGGGTTCACTGCTCTGTAAAAGACTGCGTGGGCAAACAATGCAACAATTTAAGAATAACGTCCCTTAAATGTAAAACTGCAAAGAATTCTGGGATCACATCATCTCTGGTACATATCATGAAAAGATTCAGAGAATCTGGAGAAATCTCTGTATGCAAGAGACAAGGCTGAAAACTGACATTGGATGCCTGTGATCTTCAGGCCCTCAGGAGACACTGCATTAAAAGCAGACACGTGTCTGTAGTGGAAATCACTGTATGGGCTCAGGAACACTTCAGAAAACCATCGTCTGTGAAAACACTTCATTACTGCATCCACAAACGCAAGTTAAAACCAGATATAAACAATATCCAGAAACCCCGCCCCCTCCTCTGGGCCCGAGCTCTTTTATGATGGACTGAGGCGAAGTGGAAAACTGTCCCGAGGCCTGACGAATCAAAAGTAGAAATTCTTTTTAGAAATCATGGACCCCACGTCCTCCAGGCTAAAGAGGAGAGGGACCATCCGGCTTGTTATCAGTGCACAGTTCAAAAGCTGCATCTGTGATGGTATGAGGGGGCATTAGTGCACATGACATGGGTAGCTTGTACATCTGGGACGGCATCATTAATGCTGAATAATATAAACACGTTTCAGAGCAACATGCTGCCATCCAGACCAAATCTTTTTCAGGGAAGGCCTTCCTTCTTTCAGCAGGACCACGCCAAACCGCTTTCTGCGCATATTACAACTGCATGGCTCCGTAGTAAAAAAAGAGTCTAGGTGCTAAATTGGCCTGCTGCAATCCAGACCTGTCTCCCATTTAAAACATCTGGCGCATTATGAAGCGCAAAATACGACAAAGGAAACCTCGAACTGTTGAGCAACTGAAATTATATATCAGGAAAGAAGGGGACAACATTTCTCTTTCAAAACTACTGCAGCTGGTCTCCTCAGGTCCCAAACGTTTACAGAGTGTTGTTAAAAGTAGAGGTGATGCAACACAGTGGTAAACACGCCCCTGTCCCAACTTTTTTTGAAATTCAAAATGAGTCTATATTTTTCAAAAAGCAATAAAAATTTATCAGTTTCAACATTTATGTTGTCTTTGTATTATTTTCAGTTAAATATAGGCTTTCTATGATTTGCAAATTATCACATTCTGTTTTTATTTACAGTTTACACAGCGTCCCAACTTTTTTGGAATTGGGGTAACACTATGTATAAAGAACCAGGTCAAGAACCATGAATGTCTAATGATGTATAACTTCATGTTGGAAAGGGACACATTTATGGCAAAAGTAAAAAAACACACATATTGTATTCAGCCTCATTTCAATAAATGAATAAAGATGATGTTCATGTCAGTCATTATGGACTTCATAACACGTACACAATCACACTGTGTTGTAATCCTTTTTTAAATGTGTGAGAATCTAAAATCAGAGCCACAGCCTATAAAATAATGAAGGAAATCCTCCAAATATCGCAGAGGAAGTAAACAGCAAGACGCTTCATCATTCCGTCAGCTCCACCCCATGTAAGAGATCCCTCACCGCACACACGCAGATATTTTCACCACTCACACCTCTGTACTGTGCATTTCTCCAACAATTCATTTCATTTCAGTAAACACCATCACACCGGCCTCCAGACACCAATTACAAAGTAGAAAGATGGTTAAAGAGGCAGAAAAACAGCTTTCATTATGAATGGAACTCCACCCTGAGGTGTTCTGACAATTACTGCAATGATTACGTGAACCTCTCTTCAGGAGAACTTCAGGAAACTGTTCCAACACCTGGCAAAAGAAAACCTCCAGCCCAATATACATATATCCTCCATGTGGTCATGATTTCACACATGAGGTCTGGACCACAAGCTCTGAGCAACTACATTCCTGCAAGATCCTGAACTGGGATTCCAGGTCAGTCTGAACAACAAAAACATGGTGGAGCTTCTTCTGTCTCTCTTGGGGAACCCATAAATGTTCTATGTAGAACTCTACCACAGAATATTTTCCCATCAGAAAGGGTTTCAAGGACAGTGAGCAAGTTATGAACCTTGAATTATCCAACAAACAATAAAGAACCGTTTTTAATCATCTACCTGTACTATTTAGCTAAACAGTAAACTCCTGACAGGTTCTAGATATTCTTAAGAGGATAACCATTTGAAAAGCAGTCATTTGAATTTCATACCATAAACCCACCCAGAAGTTCCTTCAAGAGTTCAGGGTTGTGTGGAGAACTCCTGAAGGCCCTATGTAGAACCATACAACAGAGTGATTCTCCACCAGAAATGGTTCCAGCAAGAACCCATGTTCTTTATAACCAAGAGTGAAATTAAATCAAATTGATGCTGAAATGTTTTCACACACCGGCACAATCTTCAAACAAGGGGCTCCATCTAGCACCCTAAAGGTCTCTTGAACTTGTCCCTCTTGGGGAACCCTTTATATACAGCCCAACAACAGAAAGTTTGCTTTTCAAAAAAGGTTCCAAGTAGAACCACTTCACCAAAGAACCATTAAAGGGGAACTGAAGGCAAATTATCAAAATTCTATTTCTCTCATTTTATTAAATATAGGAATGCATTTTTGATCGCTATTTTGTCGCTGCTATAGCAAGTTATGAGTGTTTGAAATATATCAGTCCATATGTCAAAGCAATGGCTGTAAACGAGATTCGTTGAGACCTGTGCGAGACATCGTAGGACGGAAGTAAAACGTACAGCGGAAATCAAAGTGACCGACATCTGCCAACGTTCCCTGTCACAATATAAGGTTACTAAAACCGAAAACGTAATTGAATAACGCGTTAAGAAATAAAGCAAGTTTAAAAATGACTTCAGTTCCCCTTTAACCACCAAAACAACATGTGATCAATTGTTTTCTTGACCGTTTCTCTAAGGGTTCAGTGGATATTTACAGGATCTTAGGTATAAAAAAAAAAAAAAAAAGTTCTCTTCAGTGTGTGTAGTCAGGATCAACAAGGTCAAAGGTCACAGCTACTTCTACAGCACTGAAAGTTCAAAACTAGCACAAATGTCCGAGTAACGTTTACTTCAACAGTTTGGCTTAAATCCTAGACCAGTGTTCCTCAAACGTGGGGCCTGAGCCCAGCTGAGCACGACTGCAAAGGAAAACCATGGAAAAATAAGACAATAAAGCAAATTGTTTCAGAAAAAGTAAAAAATAAAAAAAATAAAAAACGGAACCTCAGCCACTGAAAACTTCAGTCAGTCATGTTGTGCGTTCAATCAAATTCTGTCAATTTTGGTGCCAATTCACGTGAAAAATTTGGTGCTAATTAATAAACAGAGTGAAAGTCCCCAACACTTGTACTCAGGATTATGTGTATGATTGACTACATCGCAGCCCATTTGCATATTCATGTAATGTGAATATTAAATGTAATGCACATTATTAAATCAAGAGCAAAATTAATTAAACTGATCATTTCCATTGTAAACACTTACACAAAAAAGGTATAACCTCAACAACCCAGTATGTAAGCCAATTTATTTCCTGTTACTCGATATAGAAAATTATTATTCAGCTTTATTAGGCCTATACAGTGGATAATTATTAGTATTCACATTATCAAGCAAAATTAATATGTATCGCTTAACTTTACTCCTGGATGATAAACAACTATTGTGCAGTGTTGGCATGGCATAACTTCATATCCAACATAAAATGTGGGTTCTGAAGCAGAACCAACGAAGAACCACTGACCTCTGAAATCATGCATGGGTCGCCCGCAGACTCCAGCACAGGACACACTCATGCATGACTCCAGAGGGCAACGGCAGCTCACTTTAAATCCCAGCATTGGTGCTAATGGGCTCAAGTTCAAAGGTGAATGATTAAGACATGGATTTGACTCCTTCAGAAGGTTTTCATGGTCAGAAAGAGCTACAACTACAAGTAAGCAAGCACTCGGTCATTTCAATTAGATGACTGAGTCAGAGTATTTGACAGATCCATCCCTGATCTCTCCTGCAGCAAATGGGAACTGAGCTCAGAGAAAGGTGGATCACGAAGCATCAGACGGATTTCCATCATCCAAAACCTGTGACTTCAAACACCAGGAATGTTCAATTGGAATATTTAAAGTCCTCATGGTGTATTATCATCATTTCTGTTGATACAGGAAACTGATGTGCGACAATTAACTCCATTTTCTCTTTCAATAAACCTGATTTAATCTATATTGTTCTCCTGGCAGCTGCTGCTAAACATAAAAGAAACTCCATTCCTTTCTTCTGATGTGCACGTGGTGCCCCTTGAGGCAGAACTCACACTGCTCTTAAATATTTATTCAGTTGTTTCTCATCATGTTGTCTGTTCATGGGTTCCTGCACTTTAACAAGCTACCAGTCAGAGCTGCTGAAGATCCTGCAAAGCTCCGTTACAGCACCTGAGCACCAGCTTCGGTTCTCATCCACACTAATTCTTTTACAGCAGGCCAAAACCGTGACTTTTACAACTTTGGATTTCTTTCACTGGATTCTCAGTGTGGCCCGTAAACACGCCCGTCACTCCACAGGAACTGTTATCTGACGCCAGTAAAAACCATCAGCGTCTCCTGAGCAGTCAGTGAACACCTCAGCCCGCCCCAAACCCAGTATATCACAAAACCTGTAAATACAGAAGCTCTGTGTGTTTGCATTCCTGATATGTATTGTGTCTCTTCCTGTGATGTAGCCAAGCTGCTATGTAGCCTAACGCTGATAGCGTAGCTTCGGAGTCTTGTGCTAACAGGCTGCAAGCCAAAGTAAAGCACTGGGGTTTGATAGCGTCGCTTGGATAGTGTCATTGTTAGCACAGAGAGACAGCATTTCTACATCACATAATTGTGAGATCATGGCATGAGGAATTAAAAAGAAAAAACAAAACAAAAACGGTGACTTAGTCCACATCACATTGGCACGTGTTGGAAAATGACATGAAGTGACCTGGTTCATTTGGTACTGGGTTACAAATAACTGCTATGAAATAATAAAAACTATTTAAAACGGCATGACAAACGTTTCCGGTGACAGAAATGAGCGAAGCAAGCCGTGTGAGAACGTTGAGAAAAGTTCAATTTATGCAGAGAAGAAGTGAAGCGGGCGGTAGATTGGACAGCAATAAGAGGGACAGCGCTGTGTTTCTGCTTTCCTCCTGAATGAAAAAAAATCATTATTTCCAAATATTCGCTCCGGTCATAAAAAAATAACTCCAAGAAGTTAACAATGAAGAAAACAAATATGTCCTTCAACACAAAAGTGATGCATAATTAACAGTTAGTTCAGAAAGAGCCAATAAGTCTAATGCTTTGCCATCAACCTCTTTTAGCGTATGATATCTTGAGGAGTTGAATCAAAGATGACCTAAAGAATATGGAGTTGAACATTACAACGCATTAGGATGCAAAAGCTGTTCGGAAGAAATACAACAGGTTGGAGAGCAGGGTTTTAGAGAATACAAGTTATTAGAGATTATTATCCATACAGGACACTTTTTCGATGGAATAAAAATGTGTTCTATTCCCTTCTAGCGGGTTCCATTCATTTGGTTTGATAGCATATCGCTTATCCTACGCGCATTACGTCACTCTATTCAATGGAGAATGAGCGTTGAATATAGTTTACGATATTGCATGGTTGTCAAGACATGACGTCACACGTCGGAGACCTAAAACTTCTGTTTTAGTGAGCGACTGTGACAATTTATAGAACAAACATGGCCATTAGGTTTGCTTCGTTAAATACGGAAGATTTTGAGAGAATTTTGAAAGAGAAAGACACGTTGAACACCTGAAAGGAATGTGTATGTATAATAATAATAATAGGATTTTTTTTCATGGTATATCAGATATATTCCACTCAGCTATCTGTCTTCGATTTGTTCAATATCATGCTAGCTGAATGGAATATATCTGATAGACCATGAAAAAAAGCCAGCCAATATTATTTAAATATACAGTATGTAGATTATATTACAACTTTTGAACTGTTACTTTATGATTTTATTATGAACATTACAAACCATTTTTGTTACTTGGTGTTAGTGTGTAAAATCTAAAATACTTAAATCTAATTTCTGTCTTTATCCTATGTGTAGTAATTAAAACAATTAGTGAACTAAGTTGTGTCTAATATAAATATATACATACAGGATGACATTATTATTTAGAAAATAAATAACTACACAAAACCAAGCTTCAATATGAAGGAAAGTCTTTACACAAAAGTTAAATTGCTCTGTCTACAGGTCTTCAAACCTGCTGCCGGAGGTCACTCAGTCCTTTTTTTTTTTAAAGGAAATTCAAGCATCCAGGATTCTCTGTTAAACCTGATCTGCACTCCTGAAGGTCAGCATTCAGAGTCATACTACCATTTATTTACGCTAAACACCTGAAGGACGGAGCTCATGTAGTCTTCTAGATATTGCAGTTTTAAAATGGCCACTCAATACACGGTTCTAGAAAGACGCCTAAAAATAACACAACCTCCATCTCTGGTTATTTATTTTTTGAGAAAACTAATGAGACCTGAAACTTTGTATTTTTCTGATTAAGAACTTCATCCTGCCGCTGGAATTTTTAGGCAAATCTGAGGTTGTCAGGTAGGAAGTTTTTCTTAAATTTGATGGTTTGATACGGAACAACCCTAATATCAGAGACACAAAACACAAACCTCATACAATTAAATGAAAATGACTGTGCGTGTCGTTTGTGAGCGACTCGGCTGTCTGAATCGACTCCTTTAGGTGAATGTTGAGACACGATTTGCATACAGGAGCTTTTTTTTTCTTCAACTTCTGTATATTCAATATCTTTACTAAATCAAGTGTAATTTAATCCTCTTGTAATCTCTCATGACAATTTCAGGAAAAGAACTATAAAATCACTGAACTGGGGGGAGGGAGAGAGAGAGGGGGAGTGATAGAGAGAGGGGAGTGAGAGAGAGGAGGGAGAGAGAGGGGAGTGAGAGAGAGGAGGGAGTGAGAGAGAGGAGGGAGAGAGAGGGGAGTGAGAGAGGAGAGAGAAAAAGGGGAGTGAGAGAGAGGGGAGTGAGAGAGAGGAGGGAGAGAGAGGAGTGAGAAAGAGAAGGGGAGTGAGAGAGAGGAGGGAGAGAGAGGGGAGTGAGAGAGGAGAAAGAGGGGAGTGAGAGAGAGGGGAGTGAGAGAGAGGAGGGAGAGAGAGGAGTGAGAAAGAGAAGGGGAGTGAGAAAGAGAAGGGGAGTGAGAGAGAGGAGGGAGAGAGAGGGGAGTGAGAGAGGAGAGAGAAAGAGGGGAGTGAGAGAGAGGAGGGAGAGAGAGGAGAGAGAAAAAGGGGAGTGAGAGAGAGAGGAGGGAGAGGAGAGAGAGGAGAGAGAAAGAGGGGAGTGAGAGAGAGGAGGGAGAGAGAGGAGAGAGAAAGAGAAGGGGAGTGAGAGGAGAGAGAAAGAGAAGGGGAGTGAGAGAGAGGAGAGAGAAAGAGAAGGGGAGTGAGAGAGAGGAGTGAGAAAGAGAAGGGGAGTGAGAGAGAGGAGTGAGAGAGAAGGGGAGTGAGAGAGAGGAGTGAGAGAGAAGGGGAGTGAGAGAGAGGAGTGAGAGAGAAGGGGAGTGAGAGAGAGGAGTGAGAGAGAAGGGGAGTGAGAGAGAGGAGTGAGAGAGAAGGGGAGTGAGAGAGAGGAGTGAGAGAGAAGGGGAGTGAGAGAGAAGGGGAGAGAGAAGGAGAGTGAGAGAGAAGGGGAGAGAGAAGGAGAGTGAGAGAGGAGTGAGAGAGAAGGGGAGTGAGAGAGAGAGGAGTGAGAGAGAAGGGGAGTGAGAGAGAAGGAGAGTGAGAGAGGGGGGAGTGAGAGAGAAAGGGGAGAGGAGAGGGAGAGAGAAAGAGGGGGAGTGAGAGAGAAGGGGAGAGGAGAGAGAGAAAGGGGAGTGAGAAGGGGAGAGGAGAGAGAGAAAGGGGGGAGTGAGAAGGGGAGAGAGAAGGGGAGAGGAGAGAGAGAGAAAGGGGGGAGTGAGAAGGGGAGAGAGAAGGGGAGAGGAGAGAGAGAGAAAGGGGGGAGTGAGAAGGGGAGAGAGAAGGGGAGAGGAGAGAGAGAGAGAGAGAAAGGGGGGAGTGAGAAGGGGAGAGAGAAGGGGAGAGGAGAGAGAAAGGGGGAGTGAGAAGGGGAGAGAGAAGGGGAGAGGAGAGAGAGAGAGAGAGAAAGGGGGGAGTGAGAAGGGGAGAGAGAAGGGGAGAGGAGAGAGAGAGAAAGGGGGAGTGAGAAGGGGAGAGAGAAGGGGAGAGGAGAGAGAGAGAGAGAGAAAGGGGGGAGTGAGAAGGGGAGAGAGAAGGGGAGAGGAGAGAGAAAGGGGGAGTGAGAAGGGGAGAGAGAAGGGGAGAGGAGAGAGAGAGAGAGAGAGAGAGAGAGAGAGAGAGAAAGGGGGGAGTGAGAAGGGGAGAGAGAAGGGGAGAGGAGAGAGAGAGAAAGGGGGAGTGAGAAGGGGAGAGAGAGGGGAGTGAGAGAGAAAGAGAGGGGGAGTGAGAGAGAAGGGGAGAGAGAGGGGAGTGAGAGAGAAGGGGAGAGAGAAAGAGAAAGGGGGGAGTGAGAGAAGGGGAGACAGAGAGAAAGGGGAGTGAGAGAAGGGGAGAGAGAAAGAGAGAAAGGGGGAGTGAGAGAAGGGGAGAGAGAAAGAGAGAAAGGGGGAGTGAGAGAAGAGGGGAGTGAGAGAAGGGGAGAGAAAGAGGGGAGTGAGAGAAGGGGAGAGAAAGAGGAGAGAAAGAGGGGAGTGAGAGAAGGGGAGAGAAAGAGGGGAGTGAGAGAAGGGGAGAGAAAGAGAGAAGGGGAGAGTGAGAAAGAGAGGGGAGAGAGAGAAAGAGAGAAAGGGGGAGAGAGAGAAAGAGAGAAAGGGGGAGAGAGAGAGGGGAGAGCGAGAGGGGAGTGAGAGAAGGGGAGAGGAGAGGGGAGAGAAAGAAAGGGGGAGAGAGAGAAGGGGAGAGGAGAGAGAGAAAGAGGGGAGAGAGAGAAAGAGATGTAATAATATGTATGAGTCCTAAAATATTGAGAATTTCAGAGTCTATACTGCCTCCTACTGTTAGTTTGGTGTACACAAAAGCTCCATAAAAGCTGAAAACATAAAAACAGTAAATATTACATTTTTATTTTAAATATAGTCTAGTCATATTGCATCAGTAGGTATTCTTTCAAGTTGCCCCATCTCATCACCTTGGCCAGACAGGACAATAATTCTTTACTCCTCTTTCTATCTGATCAGATAAAATATTTTAAAGCGCTGTTTGACAATCGGGAAACTTTTCAGGTCCACAACATTCCGAAAATCAAACCTCAGATTTTTGTGTTTCTCTGCTGCCAAAAACTCCCTTCTGAGATGGAAATGAACTGCACAGAGTTTCAGAGCTACAGGTCGTACACTGGGCGTCACTGTGGTGAGACGAGGTGTGGAGGTGCATTTCTAAAACTGATCACCTTTCTTACAGTCCACAAGAGGAAGGAATATAAAGTGAAAAACTGTTGAGTGATTTTAAGGACCGATTTTCCCGTCCTGTGCAGCGATGTGTGGACACGGTGGTGACTGTAATAACACCTGAAGTGGGGACGATCCCTGTGGATTTCCGGAGAGGACACTTTCTGACAGACTCACATTTCACCCACATGTGAAGCTCTGCTGCAGATGTGTCTCACATCTGTTTCAAGTCCTGGTTTTTACTGTGCAACAATAACAGTGTTCTGCTTCAAAAGAGACAATCTCTTCATAAATCATTTACAACCTCATCATATGGGAGCCATTTCCAGAGAGGACATTTCTGATGGATGAAGGATCCTGTCTGTCAGAGGAACTTAGTTTACAAAAAAAAAAAAAAACCACTTCCACTTCAATATCTTTCTATAGTGAATGAAAGTACTGAATGTGTCCCAAAGTAAAACCAAATTAATGCTAAAATAATTGTAATTCTGAATTTAACCAGTAAAAGTGTCCAAGTGTAATAATTAAAGTAGAATTAACTGACATGACCCCAAGGTCAAAACTGAGCCACATTTGACTCAAACATGTAACAGAAATGATATAGCATCCAATCCAAAGCATATACAGTCAGCTCTAGAATTATTGGCACCCTCAGTAAAGGAAAATAAAATATGATGGGGGAGGGGTCTGTAGTTAACTGGCTTGAATTCATTTTACACTGAAAATATGAAAGAAATCTTAAATTTAATTAAAGTAAATTAATTAAAAAAAAAAGAAAATGCTTATAAAAATATATACAATGTCCAATCTGAGCTTTAATATACATTTTCTTTGAACAAAACCACAAGATTCATTATTATTGGCACCCCTGCAGTAATTTTTTAAAATCATGCTTAGTGAAGATACCAATCATCCTGGAGCTGACTAACTGAGCACGGGTGAGTTCAAAGCCTCGTTTAAGAACCTGCAAGTGATTTTGGAGAAATGGTGAGATTTGAGCTCACAACTTTCTAATCAGAGGCACAGTTGGCAGCAGGTCGGTCTAATTTTACAGATTTCTACTGACATTCAGTTCCCAGAAGGTCAAGATGTTCCTCAAACCTGGAGAAAATGAGCTTAATCAGGCACATCCTCACTCAAAAGAACAGATCACAAAGGGAAACTTGGGTGTAGGAGTCTTCTAATGACACGCAGTCCTGTTTAGACATTAACCTCTGCGTTTACTTTAAATATCCTTTGGAGATTTAACTACAATCAGAAACAGGAAAAAAACAAAACGATCAGAGTTAATGAGGTATCTGGATGTAGTAGGCGGAAACAATTTCAGACCACAGCAGTGCAGCTGAGAGAACACAAGTGAGAACAGGAGCTCATTTGTTTTGCTGATGTTCCAAATCAACTGTTGAAAAAATGCTGTGGCATCAAAGGAATAAAACACTTCATGCTCTTGTAGGAAAAGAATCAACTTCGGGATGGTCAGAGTGACTCTGCTTCATTACATTACACCACCCCATCACTGATTATTTTACTATAATAGCACCACACACAGTGGATTATTCCTTACTTAAAGGATATGGGACATGAAACATAAAAGCACGCTATATCGGTTTCTTTCCATTAAAAATATGAATTAATTGCATCAACAAATACAAAATCATCTATTAAATTCAGCAAAATCGTTATATTCGTGATGATTATATGGCATTTCTGCTCGACTTCCAATATGCATTTTTTGCAACCGGAAGAGCCGCTGTCACGTGATCATACGTCACAAAAACTTTTGGGCACAGCACAAGCGGGTAGATGAGTGGAGAAGTGGATGACAAGAAAATTGTTTTTATAGTCTTTAAAGTACATTGGACATCATACACTGGACATCATGGTGTATTGTGCTGTTTATGGTTGCAATAATTCCAATGGGAAATGCCCTGGAGTAAGTTTTTTTGCATTCCCCAAGGACCCGAAGCTGAGGAAAGTGTGGGCTCACCTGCGCATGCGCAGTAGGCTTCGCGCATGCGCAGTTGGCTTGGTAGGACAACTTTACAGAACACTTGTTGAAAAAAAAAAAACTTTGCACCTACTGTTTCCCACAAACTGTATTCGGACCATTTCACTGAGGATTCTTTCAACATTAATACTCAGGTATTGAGCGATATTAATTCATGAAACAGGAAGCATAAGGATGAGAAAAAAAAAAAACAGTTCAAATCGGGAAGCCGCGCACACCTGCGCCAGGCTGCACAAATGCGCGCAGCTTCCCGACCCAAACCGCCTCTCTCTCATCCTTACACTTCATGCCTCATGCTCTATGAACCAACATCGCTATATTTTTTTTTTTTTAAATCGGATCTGCGCAATTCAGCCGTGAAAAAGGCGGCATCCGCCGAAAGGCGCGCTGTTTGCATCCCTGCACGGAGGCCAGGGGACAGGGCAGGAATATTTTTGTTGATATGAGTGATCCGGTGCGATTTCGCGACCCCCCTGTTGAAGACCTCTGCGCTAAGCGACTGAAAGCCGAGGTAAGGATTAGTATTATAATTTTGGGTGTATCAATTATTGATTATCATAATTCTGACTCGTTTCGCCATTTTGAATGTTTTCATCTCGGACTCTGGAAGCATTGTATCTCAATCAATCTCGAAAAATATCAGCAAAAAAAAAACTAGCTTGCAACGGACTTTAGCTAGATCTATGATGAACTTTCAATGTATGATACAAAAATAATACTTCTTTCAACAGATCATTAGCCTTTGAGCAGAATTGTTTTTAACTTACCAGGAAGTGTTATCCAGCCGACCGCTTTCAGTTTCATGGGGACTGAATGAACTCTCACTCTCAGAATCATCTGACCCGTCAGAGTAAAGACAAGATCCATGTTCATGTGAATTTCCAGCTATCGGTTCGAATTGATAGGGTCTAACTTCACATCTCTGTGAAACATCGGGAATGTCACTGTCGATGGTGTCCATTTCGGTAACCTGTTTACATTAGATTCCCAAGCGCTGGCTCCTTGGAAAGTTTTTGTGACGTCACGAGTCACGTGACCACCTAGCTCATTAACGAATCCTTGTTTTACACTGATGTATAAAAAAACTTGAATAAATGTGATGATTTTCACATTTTTGACGCCCTGCAGTGATTTAGATGGCATTTCTTATGTCCTTTATACATAATTATGCCCAGGTAAAAATCCATGTCCCATATCCTTTAAAGGTAGACTGCCTTTCAGATTTTTCAAATGTAGGTCATAAAAATAAATTTTTCCTGACACCCAATTATTTTTGTTTAGTGACCGAAAGCTACCGAATTTGAATCACGGACTTCCAATTTTATTCTTTTTTTTTTTTTTAAATAGAGTAATTAATGGTGTTTAGAGCCACACATCCCTAAAGTCTCTGCTATTTTTTCCTGCTTGACCATGACCCGATTCAAGATACTACATCATGCATCACGTGGTGGGCTTTCCCCGTTCACACAAGGCATTGTGGGATACAAATTTGAAACAGGAGAGAAAAATGGAGGACGTGAGTGTGCAAATGAAACGTGAAAGAGCAACTACAGTAACGGAAAGAAAGTGAGAAGAAAAGACGTTATGTTCTATACGAAGGAAAGGAAACGCAGGACCAAACTAATAAATATGGGCGCTCAGCGAGCACCTCGGTGTGATCAGCTGTTCGTTTAGCGACAGAATGATGGAACTGTCAGTGCACGCTCAAAGGGAAACCTGTAGATGGCAGTAATGCAACACTGTGGATGCCAGCTGCCGTAAAACCCAAAAGAAGGCAAACCTGCGCATGCGCACACGGACTTCCTCTGTCTGCTTGACTGCGCGAAACGAGTGATTTCATGCATATTATTTGCTTTAATCCCCTCAAATTAAATAACTTCCCAGCCACAGAATGGCCAGATATTTTGTGAGATATTACAGAAATAAACAGATATCACAATCACCACATTTCAGACGGAACTAAATCTCATAGATTTTATGAAATCGAAAGGCCGTCTAGCTTTAAAGTATTAATTATATAAATTAACTTGAGGGAAAAAAAATCATTCGACCAACAACAATAAAAGGAAACAAGGAGTCATTCTTGACAATTCACTTAAAAGAATTATAGTTGAAGGAATTGAATCACTAAAGTGAGCTGTAATGGCTGGTGAATAAAATCGTTGCAATAAACTAATCACTATCATGATAAAGGAGACTAATTTTGGACTAAAACTACTTGCTTAATAAATTAAAAACGATCGTACAAACATCTTGACCATCGCATCAAAGAATAACACAAGAGCTCATTCTGCCTGCCGTAGAAATGAGTCGAACTGATGAGTCAGCGTTTAGTAAACACATTTCTCACCACAGTAAAGAGGACACAGGCTGTGTACAAATTCTCTGCATATCTCTCTTTTTAACCAGCTGCATTTTGGTTTTCACACTTTTTTTTTGTCCCAAAGGCATGTGTTGACAGGACACGGCAGACAAACACCCGTCGTCACTCAGTAGATAACATAGCCATCCGTAGGCTGGTCTCAGACTCCAAAATACCGTCTGGAACACAGCAGGGACGCAAACTAACACACCAGAGTGAAGCGGGTCAGAGTAAACGTTCTGTCGCTTCGGTTTTCCTTTCTTAAAAAGGCAAGACAATATATGGACAGGAACAGACTGAACAACTCGTCTGGTTAAGCGGGGGGGGGAACCTCCATACTGAAACACGTTAAATATGTTTATAGTGAAAAAAAATTGTGTGACGTGTTGGTGTCATTTCTGTAGTCGGTTTTGTTATTTATATTTCCTGCGTTGACATCATACAGGTGGCTGTTGTTATTGCTAACACAGTTACAATTTCAACTCTCTCAAACCCAAGGAATCCAAATGTAGAAGTAATGGAGGCTCTGGAGCAAATTCTGGACTCAAAATCCCAGAATGCAATGCAGCTATACATCTTGGCTCGGAGATGGTGATGGCGCTCATGGCAATATTAGTATAAAAGTTCAAGCTCGAGCTGGAAGCTAATCTGTTCAAGCATGATGTACAGATGAAGAGGTGAGCCAGTTGGACAAACTAAAGCATTAAAGGAACAGTCCACCGTACTTCCATAATGAAATATGCTCTTATCTGAATTGAGACGAGCTGCTCCGTACCTGTCCGAGCTTTGCGCGACCTCCCAGTCAGTCAGACGCAGTCAGACGCGCTGTCACTCCTGTTAGCAATGTAGCTAGGCTCAGTATGGCCAATGGTATTTTTTGGGGCTGTAGTTAGATGCGACCAAACTCTTCCGCGTTTTTCCTGTTTACATAGGTTTATATGACCAGTGATATGAAACAAGTTCAGTTACACAAATTGAAACGTAGCGATTTTCTATGCTATGGAAAGTCCGCAATATAATGATACAGAGCTCAGATATCAATGCGCTGCCGAAGCGCGCAGAAGGTGTTAGTACGCCTGTCATTATAGTGCGGACTTTCCATAGCATAGAAAATCGCTACGTTTCAATTTGTGTAACTGAACTTGTTTCATATCACTGGTCATATAAACCTATGTAAACAGGAAAAACGCGGAAGAGTTTGGTCGCATCTAACTACAGCCCCAAAAAATACCATTGGCCATACTGAGCCTAGCTACATTGCTAACAGGAGTGACAGCGCGTCTGACTGCGTCTGACTGACTGGGAGGTCGCGCAAAGCTCGGACAGGTACGGAGCAGCTCGTCTCAATTCAGATAAGAGCATATTTCATTATGGAAGTATGGTGGACTGTTCCTTTAAAGCCCTGCTGCATCACTGCCTTGCAGTAGAAATGAAGTGAGAGCTAAATCACTCTGCTCCACCATCGACAGGTATTCAAATGGTTAAACCATTAACCAGCGTGAAAACAGAATAAGTTGATGAAAGAAGTGAACTAAACTCAGTTTAAGGAATAGCATGTTGGGGGGGAAAACCCCCCCACAAATCTTCACAAATATAAAGTTAGGCAGGACTCATTTCTGTTTGTGCCAGAGTTCGTTATAATAATTGTAACATGTAGCTAGTGGCTAGCAGTTTAGCATCTAAACGTACTTTATCATGTTTAGCATAGTGTGCTTTCACACCCATTAGCCCATTTACTGAGTCTGAATCAGTGAACTTTGTTTTGTTTGCTTTGGTTTCATTTGGTTGCACAAACATTATCTGAGGGGTGTGTGTGTGTGTGTGTGGGGCTGAAAACGTCCTCGTAATACTCTTTCCTTGATTGGTCAGAACTCTTCATAACCTTTATAAACATTGCATACGAATTGAGTTGTGCAACACGACAAGAAAAAAATATCACTGGAGTAACGCCCACTTTCCATTACAACGCTTTAATCGCTCTACTTGATGTAAACAGAGAACGAAAATATGCTTTTCAGACCCTCAGGTCTGACCTTTGACCTTTTGCATGTGCCATTTCTGTGCACTACCTGTTGGTGCTGGGCAGTTTGACCTTTTGTTCCCGGAGATGTGGTGTAGAAGCCTGCAGCGACACGGCACGAGCGTGAGGAATGCCCCAATTACTACAGTGTGTGCTGGAAGGAAACACCGCAGTCTGATTTGGTGCTTTTAGGCGGGTTTTGATAACAATGTCTGCATATTTCTCTCTTTTTTTTTTTTTTTCAAAATATGCATCAGAAATTAAATGCGTGGATCCACCCTGTGATTTGGATCCTCTCCAAAATTTTATGGATTCTTCCTTGTCCCATGCTACACCCTTCCACCAAGTTTCATGGAAATCAGGTTGGCAGGTTTTGTGCAATCCTGCCGCCTGCCAGAAACAAATCGCACAGAAAACAACCGCATAGGCAGAGGTAAATAACAGCTGCAGGATAATCTGATAAATGGCATATCACAATATACTATTCTGATATAGCTCAGGTCAGAAATTGGAAATGATTGGAAGCAGATTGGATGCAATATTTAAAAAAAAATGTTTTAAATGATCGAAAACTGGAAAAAAAAAGTTCATTCTTTCCAAATTTTAACACCTTTTCTACTTTAAATTATTTACAGAAATCAGATTAAAGTGTCACAGCATCAGATTTCTTTTAATGCAACACTGTTTTGCTGGCAGTTTATCATCAAACCTAAATATCATGACACATTGTGTATCATAGAAATGTCTTCAAGTATTGTGATATTTGTGTCATATCGGTCTCCACACCTGAAATTAATACTGTAATATATTTTCTTTATGCTGTAACCTCAATGTCGACTTCACGCAACCTGTGATAGAATTAACAACCAGACAAAATAATGTGATAAACGTTCAGTAAACATTCGACAGGTTCTCAGAAGCTTAGACTGTAATGTTCCAGAAATAACATTCTCAAAACACTGTAAAAACACAGAGTTACTTCATGTTCTTACATTTATCTGGTAGTCTTGACCGCAGTGTTGTAAACAAAAAATAATAGCGAGGAACTATGTTACTCCATCAGAAATGTTTCAGTAATGCTGCAGGAACGTTTATAAAAAATTTTATTAAAACAAACATTCAGATAATCAGAAAACTTGACTCATTCTTGGAACTAAAATTTTCCAGAACCATACCATTTGGAAAATGTTTGGCTAATATTAAAAACATGCCAGCTGGGTATTGATGACCCATTGATGAATAAGATTACACCTGTTATCTGTGTCCACTTATTCAAGATGACCAAGTGCTGGCTCGGGTTTGTCCAGCTCCGATAACTACAGCGTCCTCAGGCTGGATGTTATCAGCACAGATGTGATCAGCAGATGTGTTATCTTGTCCAAACCCAGAGTAAAGCTGTTGAGTGAAATGGCTTTCACTCTCATGTTAAACACAGGCCCTGCTTTCATAATGAAGCCTTCAGAGAGTCCGCATCTGTCTGTCTGTCTGTCTGCTGAGGGTCATCAGGGCAAAAGCGTCAGGAATGAAGACTTTAGCATGACAGAACGAAGCTTGGGAACCGCTTTGTGTTGTCTCAAATACAGCTGTTGGTGTGAAACCACACTTGGTGCCCCCCCCAAACCAGTGGAGGTTTTACATGATGCTCAGAATGTGGCACTTTGAAAAAGCTCAAGAGCCCGAGTTGGTTTTATTTTCAGTCACAGCAGAGCACTTCCACAAAGTTCCAATTTCCAGAAAAGCAGCAAGTAACAAAGCATTTATATTTTTTTGTTTGTTTTTACCATTTTCTACCAAGATGCACAAAACCCAACCTGTGCATCATTCCAAATTCTGCTCATTGTACATCTCAGGGCAGTGTAACACACTCGGAGGAAAGCTCTGCTGTCTGCCCTCTTCCTCATACACGAGATCACAGATGCTCATGATTGGCTAGTGTCAGTGTGATTGATAGGGGAGAGAACCCACCCTCCAAGAGAGCATGGCCAATTTTGTTTGCCTGGCTCCCAGCCAAGGGACGACTGTCAAGTTGTCAGGATTCTAGGCAAAGGTGTTTCTGCTGCTCCTTTTTTTTTTTTTATTTCCTGATCAGTCAGATCTCTGTTTGAGGAGCAAATAAGAAAAACCATAAAGGATAGTCACTGTAGAAAAGATGCAGCAATAGATTTCAAAGGTGGAGATTGAGAGATATATATCTATATCCATCCATAAATATCAATTACCTGTATAAAACCGAATTTAATCAAAAAAAAAAAAAAAAACACCACACAGCTCTAGAAGGAAGACCACAAGAAAGCTCCGAACTCCACGGCGTCCAACGTTGTACTGACTCACGGCGGCGTGCGTGTGCATCTCATGTTAACCGGAAGTACGTCACTGCGATTTGGTAGAAAATAAATAAATTATATTATATATATATATATATATATATATATATATATATATATATATATATATATATATATAAAGAGCCTTAAAACAAGTGTTCATGAGTGTGGAGATTTTATATAAAATGTTTAAAATTGTGCTTTCTTTAAAACAAGAAGTGATAAAGCATCCAGAGGGAAGATCTGGAGAAGAATCAGCTCCTTGGTGCCGAGTGTACACGGAGCGTCAGTAAGGGTGAGGAATGAGACTGAAGACTTGTAATCACTCAGTGATTCACTAAGCATCACGACAGGAAGTACAGCAATAAAGAACAGGAAACAGGAATGCCAGGTTTATCACGAATGAAATGAAAACAGATGAAGAAAGTGATGCATCAAATTCAGAAAGAAAAAAACAGGTAAAGTGAGGATCCATAGGCAGAAAATTCCAGAATAAAGTGAGAATGTCAGATGTCTGTGTGTGTTCTGTGATCAGAGCCGGTGGGACAAACCGGATATACAGTAACTGTTTGGAAATTTCCATTCAGCTTTATGTGAATTTTAACACTATTTTGTTGGCCACATAATTCCACATCTGTTCCAGATGTTGTTTGAGTTTTGATGTCTTCAGTTTTGTTCTACAGTGTAGAGAATCATCACAATACAGAAACACCTATGAATGAGTAGAGTACGGGTGTACAAACTTTTGACTGGTAAATAAACGGGGTCACAGAGCTCATTCATATACACTGTTTGGACAACGAAGGTTTTTTTTTTAAATCTAATTAATCATCATCATTAAACTGATCAAGATAAAGTACAAAGTTAACAAATCTCGAATGTTAAGTTTTTCCACGACGTTGCTGCTTCTTCCCGTACACAGGTGAAAATCAGCCGCACGCTTTTGGGGATTGTAGTCTTTTGAGTCTTTTCTCAAAATCAATTTTACTTCATCTTCAGCATTTTCAAATAGCTGTAGCTGATGAAAAAAATCATTTAATTTTGCTAACATTTTGGAAATTAGTTTTAAAATTGTGAAATATCTGAACGGAAAGCCAGACTGTGTTTGTGTCTGAAATCAGTACACAAATGTCATCATACAAAGAAGTGAAGAGCATTGATATGATGATGACCTTCAAGATTCTGAAGCTTATGGCCAGAAAAGTGTAAAAAAAAAAAATGCTTTATCAAAAGGAGGAAAACTACAGTCTCCCACTTCTACACATAAAAGCTCACAAGTTGGAGGAAAACCTGAATCTTTTCTTTCTCCTTCTTCATTCTCCCTTCCCTTCCTTCCCATTTACACTTCCGATGTTTCGTGACTCGAGGTGGACGGGGGTAAAGGCGTGGTGGAGAAGCACAACGCAACGCAACACTCAAACTCGTAAATGATTTCAGTGTGAGGGCCCCCAAATAAAGGGGTGATTAGGTTTAAAAAAAAGTCTGACACGGGATTTAATAAATAAAATAAACTATACAGCATTCTAGTTTATGGTTCAGACTTAATGTTGATGCGTTTTCTTAGCAGGAAGTTAAGCAGAATTCACCCACGAATAAATCCAAAGTACATAACCTTTATTAAATGTTTTAAAATCAGTGAATAGTCAATCTTGTGTGTCCAAAATTTAACTAGTATCAAATATAATCTGTACACACTGGAAGAAACACAAGAGAAACACGGATTACAAGAGAGTTATAAAAAAAAATAATAAATGAAAAATACAATTATTTTATTTTTAAAAAAAAAGGAAAAAAGTGTTTTGTGCCTGGGGTAAATTAACTAAAAATTATCTAGTTAAACCCAAGTTCATTTTGAACAGAAATAATTGATATGGTGAAAAGGAAACTATAAAAAACAAAAGCAAGAATTTTACATTTATGCAAAGTTCATTTTAAATAATTAAAATTTAGGTTTTAATTTAAAAAGAAAGGCATGCTCCATAATATCAGAAATGCATTTATGAAGTTTAAAAGTGCTAGTCTTATGAAAATGACATCACCCCTGGAAATTATACCTTTTAAAACTAGACATGTTCAATAGCTTACCATTTAAATTGTATTTTAATACGAGCCTGGGGACATGTTCTGTTTAGCTGGTAAAGTTCAGCTCTTGGAGTCTGCCATTACATAAATGCATTTCTGCTAAGTTATTGTTAATTCAAAGGAAGTGATGTCATATGCGGACGCTTGAAAGTTCATGCCATTTCCGGCTTCTTCTGCTTTGCAAAGTGTAGCACGTTTTTAATGTTTTTTTTTTTTAATTCCAAAACAAAATTAAAGCTAGACGGCCTTTCAATTTCATAAAATTGGTGAAATTTAGTTCCCTCTGAAATGTGGTCATTTTGATATGTTTATTTCTGTAATATCTCACAAAATATCAGGCCATTTTGTTGCTGGGAAGTTATTTAATTTGCTTTGATCCCCTCAAATAATGTGCATGAAATTGCTCACTTGGCGCAGTCAAGCAGACAGAGGAAGTCCGTGTGCGCATGCGCAGGTTTCCCTTTGAGCGTGCACTGACAGTTCCATTATTCTGTCGCTAAACGAACAGCTGATCACACCGAGGTGCTCGCTGAGCGCCCATATTTATTAGTTTGGTCCTGCGTTTCCTTTCCTTCGTATAGAACATAACGTCTTTTCTTCTCGCTTTCTTTCCGTTACTGTAGTCGGTCTTTCACGTTTCATTTGCACACTCACGTCCTCCATTTTTCTCTCCTGTTTCAAATTTTGTATCCCACAATGCCTTGCGCAAACAGGGAAAGCCCACCATGTGATGCATGACATAGTATCTTGAATTGGGTCATGGTGAAGCAGGAAAAAAATAGCGGAGAATTTAGGGCCATGTGGCTCTAAACTCATTAATTGTTCTATTAAAAAAAATTTAAAATACACTAATAAAATTGGAAGTCTGTGATTCGAATTCCGTAGCTTTCAGTCCACTAAACAAAAATAATTGGGTGTCGGGGAAAATTTATTATGACCTAGACTTGTAAAATCTGAAAAGCAGTCTACCTTTAAAACAGCAGAAGCTCAAAGGATTTGCTGTGGTGTGTTTTTCAGAGGTTTTGTCTGCATCTGTATGCATTCCTCTCACAACTGAATCTCATTAAATGACTGTGGTTGAATTAATTCGATGATAAACAGTCAGGTTAAATGTGTACAGCAAGTATTTGGTCCTGCATAACTTTGTGCAGCTTTACATTCTTCCCTTTTAAGATTACAACGTCTCTACTGACCGTAAATAAGTTTCCCTCATACACAGAGGCACCGCTATAAACCACGATGAAGGCCGAGTTATAACACTCACTGCACAGATCTTTACAGCTGACCTGTGGAAACACGTCGATAATTTTAATTCCGCTGTTTCTCGCGAGGCTCCATGAGTAAAAGTTTTACAATTTATAGTATGATAAACAGCCCTCAGGGGAAAAACCTTCACCTCTCATTTCCATGTTTGATAAGTAGTTTACATTGAAGGAGCCAAGAAGGCAGGCATGTGTAACAAAGACCCCATGGAATATTTTCGAGATAAAAGTTTAAGACCCGAGATGTAGCACAAGTCTACACATTAACTGAATTTATTCTCTTCTAATCTAAAAATAGCACGAACATCTAACTTGGGCATGTTCTCGTAAACGTTTGTGCCCGGCCCTGAACCCTGAGCACGAGCAGGTGGTTCAGGACAAATGTAGCATTAAACCATGAACACTGAACCACAAAACATAGGAGGCTGTTTTCACACTTGCATGAGATCCATGAAATCCTACAGGAGCAGCTGAGCTTCTAAAAGTTTGGGGTTTTTTTCTTTTAAAAAGGTTAACTTTTCAGAAAAGTTTTTAACCTTCCGACCAATCAGGTGATGAGTTGGGCAAGAAAAACGAACAAAGAGAAAACTAAGTGAAAAACAAGTCTTACAGAGTCAGCATGAGAAAATATTTAATTATCAGAATTCCACTGTTGTTCTGTTGAAAAATAAGAGCATGTGTATTTTTGGGATACGACAGATGATGCTCACGTCACACAAGCAGCTCAAATTCTCTTTATTTTCTGCCTCTAAAGCTACAGCAAAACCAAACAACCTCCTCATGAGCAGACTTACACCGATATTTATTTAATCTGCATTACAGATAATAATAAATCTAATCTAGAGAGCAAGCTAGGCTAGTTAGTTAGCTGTTACTCTCTATGACTGGTAAAAGCATTGTTATAAGTGTTGCATGGGTCACTTTTTCATAATCAGTGATGTTTCCATTAAAATTTTTTAAATTACAAAATGTGAAAAATACTTGTGTCATTCTGAATCTCCAATCCAGACCAAAGTCACAGCACCGGTCCATCCGAAACCCTACAGACCACCAGAGGTGAAGGTTTTGTAAAAATGCCTATGTTTATGATGTCTTAAAGCTCGGACCTTCACACCTGACCCTGTTGACCCAATATAAAGCGAGCTCATTAGCAGCACTGATCCCTCACCCTCCTGGATCGCCACGATGGACCTCCAGCACAGCTTCAACACTGCTGCATTCAGCAGAACACGAGCACCAAGGAAATCCATCATCCACTATAATATTCTGATTGGCATGGATTCTGACCACAGTATAGCTCAGAGCCCTTTCACTTTTCACTAAGGACATGGTGATGACTGATACGGGTCAAAACGCTAAAGAGAAAAAGGGATCATGATACTCTTGAAAGAGTTTGGATTGGACGGAGGAATTTTGAAGCTTGTCCAGTGTCTTAACCTGTAATTACACAGGAGGAGTCAAATCACTGAATAGAGCCTTGTGGAACCAAAACATGATGTTCTGTGGCATCACTCGAAACAAGTTTTGTGCCATCTTTAGTTTTAAGAACCGAGGTACCAACGTTCAAGTTTATTTCCAAAACACTTTAAAAGCTAAAACTCTTAAAATAAATTCTATGATTCAAATAAGAATGATCTATTTATATTTTATTCTATCCACATTCACTGGATATGAGCAATCGCGCACTCCGATTGGCTACTCTACTACAACCCCGATTCCAAAAAAGTTGGGACAAAGTACAAATTGTAAATAAAAACGGAATGCAATAATTTACAAATCTCAAAAACTGATATTATATTCACAATAGAACACAGACAACATATCAGATGTCAAAAGTGAGACATTTTGAAATTTCATGCCAAATATTAGCTCATTTGAAATTTCATGACAGCAACACATCTCAAAAAAAGTTGGGACAGGGGCAATAAGAGGCTGGAAAAGTTAAAAGGTACAAAAAAGGAACAGCTGGAGGACCAAATTGCAACTCATTAGGTCAACTGGCAATAGGTCATTAACATGACTGGGTATAAAAAGAGCATCTTGGAGTGGCAGCGGCTCTCAGAAGTAAAGATGGGAAGAGGATCACCAATCCCCCTAATTCTGCACCGACAAATAGTGGAGCAATATCAGAAAGGAGTTCGACAGTGTAACATTGCAAAGAGTTTGAACAGATCATCATCTACAGTGCATAATATCATCAAAAGATTCAGAGAATCTGGAAGAATCTCTGTGCGTAAGGGTCAAGGCCGGAAAACCATACTGGGTGCCCGTGATCTTCGGGCCCTTAGACGGCACTGCATCACATACAGGCATGCTTCTGTATTGGAAATCACAAAATGGGCTCAGGAATATTTCCAGAGAACATTATCTGTGAACACAATTCACCGTGCCATCCGCCGTTGCCAGCTAAAACTCTATAGTTCAAAGAAGAAGCCGTATCTAAACATGATCCAGAAGCGCAGACGTCTTCTCTGGGCCAAGGCTCATTTAAAATGGACTGCGGCAAAGTGGAAAACTGTTCTGTGGTCAGACGAATCAAAATTTGAAGTTCTTTATGGAAATCAGGGACGCCATGTCATTCGGACTAATGAGGAGAAGGACGACCCAAGTTGTTCTCAGCGCTCAGTTCAGAAGCCTGCATCTCTGATGGTATGGGGTTGCATTAGTGTGTGTGGCATGGGCAGCTTACACATCTGGAAAGACACCATCAATGCTGAAAGGTATATTCAGGTTCTAAAGCAACATATGCTCCCATCCAGACGACGTCTCTTTCAGGGAAGACCTTGCATTTTCCAACATGACAATGCCAAACCACGTACTGCATCAATTACAGCATCATGGCTGCGTAGAAGAAGGGTCCGGGTACTGAACTGGCCAGCCTGCAGTCCAGATCTTTCACCCATAGAAAACATTTGGCGCATCATAAAACGGAAGATACAACAAAAAAGACCTAAGACAGTTGAGCAACTAGAATCCTACATTAGACAAGAATGGGTTAACATTCCTATCCCTAAACTTGAACAACTTGTCTCCTCAGTCCCCAGACGTTTACAGACTGTTGTAAAGAGAAAAGGGGATGTCTCACAGTGGGAAACATGGCCTTGTCCCAACTTTGAGATGTGATGTTGTCATGAAATTTAAAATCACCTAATTTTTCTCTTTAAATGATACATTTTCTCAGTTTAAACATTTGATATGTCATCTATGTTCTATTCTGAATAAAATATGGAATTTTGAAACTTCCACATCATTGCATTCTGTTTTTATTTACAATTTGTACTTTGTCCCAACTTTTTTGGAATCGGGGTTGTACTAGGATATCAGCTCATATATTGTGAGTAGAGAAAAACAAAATGGCAGAGCACATCAAGTCAGATATATCACTTTATCAAGTATTTAAAAGAAACAGAAATAGCTAAAAAGAATATAGGTTTTTTTCCCCCCTGCAATATCTCCTGTTCCACACTCCAGCCCAGTTGGTGGTGGTAATGCACCTCTAAGTTAGTTTGCCAACCAGCAAAAAACCCTAAAGAAGAAGAAAAACAAAATGGCGGCGTGCGTTACTGAACAAGCCAAGGACGAAATAAAACGTCTACTCGAAAACAAAACTCCCAAAAAATAAAAAAAAGAAACAAAATATGAAATAAAAGTATTTGATGGTAAGAACGCATCGTTTTATTTTACAAAAAATTATTATTAATTATTATTATTATTATTACTACTACTACAAGACTTGTAAGAATGCTTTAAAAGTGTGGCCGTTTCTTAGGCGTATGGTAAACTTGGGTGGAAAACAAAAATGGAAAAAGCTAATTAGTGTGCGATTCCTACAATTTGAAGAGAATCGCAGATTACGAAAAGCACAAGGAAAGGAGAGGAGAGAAGAAGTGATAGTATACTTTTTTTTTACCCGTTTTCGGGCTCAGGCATCAATATATTATTATTATAGCATTTTTCACAAATTACTACCTTCATCTCGCCGGTCTGTTTACATTCTCAGTGGAAATGATTTTGTCGGATGTTTTGTATAAAGTTTCTATTTATCAAATTTGCAAAAAATAAAATGCCCTGTTTCTCAAAATCCAATGAATGTGGATAGAATAAAACCGTTATTCCTCTCAATCTCACTGTACATGACTTATAGAGAGCGTGCACGTGACGTCACGAGGTCACGTGATATTTGTTTATCTGCCATCTTGGACGGCATGGCTGCACATAGAACTTAGACAAACCCGTTCTAATTATCAAGTGTGTGGGAGTAGATCTTTCGAGAATGGTTATATCTTGTTCAGCATTTGGTTGTACCAATAGACAGGGCCAAAAGGAGGGCGTGTCATTTTATAGATTCCCCGCAGACGAGGAGAGACGCGCAAAATGGGTGTCCACTGTGCGAAGAGAAAACTGGTACCCCAGTTCTACCAGCCGAATTTGTAGTGAACACTTCATATCAGGTAGGTGTAATCTTCTAATACATTTATATCTGATATTGAATAATAATTCGGCACAGATAAAGATAGCGGTGATTTGTGATGTTTTTTTCAGACAAAAACATACATATTTACAACCCTGTCATTATCTGGAACTGAGTTTAGATTTCGAACATTCTTACGATAAAACGTCCTGCATAGTCTCTTTATGATAAACGTCTTAATGCCACTTACCCGTGAGGTTATCAAGTAGACATTCTTCTTCAGAACCTTCCAGAGGTATAGTTGGGATACGCATCCCGCAACAAAATATTTATAAGCTTCCAGGCTCTTGTAAGCTTTGAGGGCTTTGCCAGTGTAACACGATTCACGATTAACAAGAAAATTGTAAATGTCGTTTGTGGTAGGCCAGATCGGGCAAATCGCCGGCACCGCAGCTCCGAATTTCCCTGAACAAGGATTGCAGCAAGTTGTACGAATCTGCAATCCCCAACCTGGAACACTTTTCCACGTAACGCTGCCTCACGTCACCTTCAAGATGCTGAACAAACTTAGACAAGTTATTGCGCGATGTAGATGGGGTATTTTCTTGGGAATTACTCCCTGGATCCATTACACTCGCGCAAGGTAAACAATCCTGAAGCCGTCCAATATGGCGGAGTAAACACGGACGGGTCACGTGACTGCACATCCTCTATTGAGGTTTTTCACCTGACGTCACAGGGTCACGTGACGCCCCGGTGTCCGCCATTTTGAAGGTCAAGCTAGCTAATGCCAACAACATAGTAGCTGGTATGTTACTGTAGCAATGTTTACGTTCAGTCATTTGGATGACTGTTAAAACCTTTCAGTCTCAAGTTTTTCCTTTACTGGATTTACTAGTTTACTGTAATTATGATCCGGCAGCTATTTACACCGGATCCAGTGTAAATAGCTGCTGGAGCGCGCTCCGGCTTGCTCCCCCTCAAATTAAGCAGCGCGCTCCGGCAGCTATTTACACTGGATCCGGTGTAAATACTGTAGCTGCCGGATCATAATTACAGTAAACTAGTAAATACAGTAAAGGAAAAACTTGAGACTGAAAGGTTTTAACAGTCATCCAAATGACTGAACGTAAACATTGCTACAGTAACATACCAGCTACTATGTTGTTGACATTAGCTAGTGCTAACAGCTAGCTGCTAGTACACTGCTACAACACAGACACCGACCCTAATAATACAGTTCTTGGTCATTGCCTGGTAACAGCAAATTTATAACGGGCCATGTCTCAACAGACTAAGAAGTTATTTCAATGACATTTAATAACATTTTGTTTATCCTGAGGACCGAAAGTAAATGAAAATGTGAACAAACCTTAGCTGTAATAAGATGGCGACCACCGGCTCCAGGGATGACCCGCTGATGTAGGCATGTTACCCAGCCTGACACAAAATATTTGTAGGCATCCAAACTCTTATACGCTTTCAGATCAATACCTGTGTATGGCGATGGGTTTTTAACGACATAGGTATACAGATCATGTGGGCCGAAGTCAGGTAAAGACGAGGGCTTCGTGTACTTCCGTACGTCAGTGAACAATCCTGGTGGAAGCAGGTAAATGTCGTTCTCTAAGCCTGCTAACCTCAATTTTTGCAAATACCTCTCCCTCTGCTCGCCCTGTAAATGCCCTACGTCGCTGGATAGTGAAGGTGTTTTCTGCATCTCGCTCCTTTTTCTTTTATGTTTTTCGTTTGTCGCCTTCCTCGCATTCAAACCGATTCGAGCCGTGACGTCCAAAATGGCAGCCTAACGATGCACCACATGACTTGGTCACGTGGGTGAAAAACCTCAATAGTCAACTCGGTGCTACACGCCTCGTCAGCTATCAGCTCATGTACGACTCAAGTTCACGGTTTCTTTGAATAGTTTAAAAAGGTTTTTGTTGAATTCTACAGAAGGACGATGTGAAGAACCTTTCAGCATCCTAGATTTAACCATCAAGAGTGAAATCATCACAAGCAAGACCAGAAAAAAAATCTTTGTAAATTCAGAAGTAGGAAGAGGTCTAATTCCTCAACACTTACAAGCTGCAGCGTTTTTTTTTTACACGGGGATTCTACACGTATACTTTGCTAGAAGGAAAACACTCTGATGTATGACAATCGATAGATCCTTAAAAATGTGCAGGAAATCCAGAAAGCCAGATTTATTGCTATACAATTTCAGCAAAGTGTCATCCATCAGCCCTGAGCACTCCATCTGTAAACCTGTTCAGCCGTTATGTATTTGGAAAAGCAGAACATTTTCGACTTTGTACTCCAGCACACTGGATTTTAAATGGGGTGAATGTGTCAAAGATGTTTATGGGCATATATTACAGGACTCACAGCTCTTAATACACTGTCCACCATTTTAGGAGACTAGGATAAATCAGTGTGTAATTATTTACTTCACTGCATGGTAACATCACACTTGATTTGAATATTTTAAAATTTCAGTGCTCCATCCATCTATCCATCCTACACATGTAAAACAGCAACGTTTATACTCCTGCTGTAGCGCAAGATCTGAAATCGTTTCTGAGGAGCACGTCTGAATACCACGTTAACCTGGTGATTGGATCTTTCCGTGTCTGTCTGCAGTCTGAATGTAGACCAAGTACAGCTGTTGATTTGTAAACAATGCTGACTGTCGTCACTAATCTAAGGACACGCACTGCTTTTTTCTGCATGAGAATAGAGATCGGTGTGGTCAGGATGGTTTTCTTTATCTGATTTCCTCCATTTTATGGCTTTAAAAATAACAGGGCAAATTAAAAAGTGATTTAGTACTTCACTGCAATTTCCTTGCAAATCTGCAACCTGTAAAGATCACCAGATGCAGAGTGAAGCTCTGCCAGGTTCATAATAAAAACCTGTTAAGCTCTAACTTGTTTTCTGGCTTCAGTGTTCTCTTCCAGAGTCCTAACTCTGACTCAAACAGAAGAAAAAAGGAGGAGAAATAATGTTAGAAACTAAGAAAGCCATCAGTCACTTTATCCACTTTTCACATTAGCAAGCAACCAGCAGTAACTTGTTATTTGTGGGTGTGGCCATGCCAAGAATTTATTTTTAGCTCAAGTGAGAAATTATATTAGCTATACATGTATTAAATACGGGGTGGCACGGTGGTGTAGTGGTTAGCGCTGTCGCCTCACAGCAAGAAGGTTCTGGGTTCGAGCCCCGTGGCCGGCGAGGGCCTTTCTGTGTGGAGTTTGCATGTTCTCCCCGTGTCCGCGTGGGTTTCCTCCAGGTGCTCCGGTTTCCCCCACAGTCCAAAGACATGCAGGTTAGGTTAACTGGTGACTCTAAATTGAGGCTACGTTTACACTAGACCGTATCTGTCTCGTTTTCTTCGCGGATGCACTGTCCGTTTACATTAACCCCCCTGAAAAAGCGGGGAAACGGGAATCCGCCAGCATCCACGTATTCAATCTAGATCGTATCAGCTCCGGTGCTGTGTAAACATTGAGAATACGCGAATACGCTGTGTTGAGCTCTAGCTGGCGTCTCATTGGACAACGTCACTGTGACATCCACCTTCCTGATTCGCTGGCGTTGGTCATGTGACGCGACTGCTGAAAAACGGCGCAGACTTCCGCCTTGTATCACCTTTCATTAAAGAGTATAAAAGTATGAAAATACTGCAAATACTGATGCAAATACTGCCCATTGTGTAGTTATGATTGTCTTTAGGCTTGCCATCCTTCCACTTGCAAGTAATAAGTGATATGCGCTGGGATCTCACACACAGCGGCTCAGTCCCGAATCGTGGCTTGTTCACTTCACTCGCGTGCTCTGTGAGCTGCGCAGGGCCGGAGTGCGCACCCTCCAGAGGGCACTCGCTGTTCAGGGCGGAGTGATTTGGAGCGCAGGATGCCTGCGGAGCCGAGCGTATCCGCGTATTGGTGTTGCTGTGTGCACGGCTAACGGTTTTAGTGTAAACGCGAATCGTTTTAAGAACGTTAATCTGATGATCCGCTGATTCGACGTAATGTAAACGTAGCCTGAGCGTAGGTGTGAATGTGAGTGTGAATGGTTGTCTGTGTCTATGTGTCAGCCCTGTGATGACCTGGCGACTTGTCCAGGGTGTACCCCGCCTTTCGCCCGTAGTCAGCTGGGATAGGCTCCAGCTTGCCTGCGACCCTGTAGAAGGATAAAGCGGCTAGAGATAATGAGATGAGATGTATTAAATACAAATTAAATGCTGTTCTAA
Organism: Neoarius graeffei; assembly: GCF_027579695.1. Classification (NCBI taxonomy): domain Eukaryota; kingdom Metazoa; phylum Chordata; class Actinopteri; order Siluriformes; family Ariidae; genus Neoarius; species Neoarius graeffei. The sequence continues at coordinate 2,745,636 of NC_083594.1, read as the reverse complement.
TCAGTGTGAAAAACTGAAAGATTGATCCACGTTACTCAACTTCATAGACGAATAGCAGCTTTGTTCTTGGATTTAATTAGCAAACCAAGCTGACAAGCTACAGATGCTCAGAGGCACCAACGATCTCTGCTACTTCCTTTCAAGCTTTATTTTTCTTCAGAACATCTCTACACACGTTTAATGAGAGGATGGATGAGACAGGATAACATAAGATGAAATTATGGTTAAAGTTGTTCTGCCATTTTTGCATCCAAAAAACAAACAAACAAAAAAGCCCAAAGTAAATGGAAAGTAGGAACTAAGGTTAAGAGTGAGGAACTGAAGAAACATTAAACCTCACGTGTCGTAGGATTGGTCTGAGGAATCCTTCGAGACAATTATTAGCTCATCCGACCGACAGGTGATGAGTTTATGCCATCATGTGTTTTCTGTCATCCATCCGGCATCGTCCACATTTCATGAAAATCGTTTCTTCTCTCAATTCTTCACTGATTTTTATTCTTTTTAGTAGGAATGTAGAACTGCCTGGGGTGCATATAGCTTCTACCCAAATGTGCATAATTGCAATTAATAATGAAAATATGGAGTAATTAAGCCCTAATGAGCAGTTTCCACACAAATCACTTTTCCCTCAATTCTTCACCGATTTTGATTCTTTCTGGCATGAAGGTAGGGGAACCTAGGGTGCATAGAACTTCTACCCAGATTTGCTTAATTACAATTATTAATGAAGTTATGGACTAATTAAGCCTTAATGAGCAGTTCAACAAAAAACACTTCTCGGTCAATTCCTTGCCATTTTGGACTCTTTCTGGCAAATAGGTCGGTATTCCTAGGGTGGATATAGCTTTATATATATATATATATATATATATATATATATATATATATATATATATATATCTTGCATATAGTGTATATAGCTTGCAACATTTATTGTGCAACATGGCCCACTTTAGATCGTTCCTTCTGGACTAGATGGGGTCGGAGTGAGCTATGCCTTCATTGATGGTCTGGTTTGGGTTTGCTGCGCTATCACCGTCTACCTAATTTTGCACAGAATTGCGAAAATCTCATTATTTGGATCAAGTTCTTAGCTCTGATCCTATGCCTCCTTTCCATGTGCTACACGCTTCTGTCTTCCAAATGATGTCTGTTGGATTGAAATGAGACCACTGAAAACCCCCTCAGTGTACCACTTGTTTAGTGATAAGCCACAAACAGAGCAGTTGATGAAGAGCCACAGGAGAAAACGATCATGGGAACGGGATGAGCCAAGAGCTCAAAGCCAGAAAAGACATCCTTCATGGGGTGCCAACTCCAAACCTGCTTCTCTCCGAGCTTTATTACGGGCTAACACCACATGAATATGTCAGGTCAGATGTCATCACTTGTTGCTCCACCATTACAGGTAAGTATGATGGACAGGAATTCAGTAACAGTAGTGTATTAGTGTGGAATTCCTGCTTGACATCATAACTGGCAGAAAATGACTTGGTGTTTATAGAGCTCACGCCAGCTTGTCATCTATTAAGAATTTAGTCCTATCGGTCAAAATGGAAAAAAGAAATCAACAACTTTTGTTTGAGGAAAAAAGGTCAACTTGCTGATTTCACTTGATAGAAATGTCTACTCACACTGGGGGGAAAAGCAAGTGAATGATAAACTAACTAACTATCATTTCAAATCTTCTAAATGTCTGAACATCTGAGCAGAGAAACTATTACAATTCTGCTTCCAAAGACTTTTGTTCTTCTACAGTGCAAAATTACCATATTCTCTGTATGGTTTATGGTCTGGATTAGACCTTCTATCTTAGTTAAGTGAAAGTTTTTGTGATGCATGGTATTTTGGTCCTTTTGAGCTGGCACTTAAGATGATGGGTGTGTCATGCATCACTTTGAGAAGCTACAACTTTGTTGAAAATATGTATAGCCCAAATACCAAAGCGAAAGCCAACTTGAAAGCATGTGCTTCAGCACAGTGGTACTCTAAGGACCATGGTGTTTGTATAATATTTTTTCCTCCATCACACTGTTCCTGTCATTTCATGTTGCTAAACCCTAAGGACATCCTACAGATCTACAGAGCTGCCACAAAAGGCCAACATGGAGTCTATGAGTCTCCTAGACCCACCCCACAGGTAACAGCGACCAATCACTGTCCATGATCAGGCTGGGTGTCAATCACAGAGCAATATAAGCATCACACTATTCATAAGCTAATAGCTTTCCAAAGGAGAGAGGGCAAGACCTTATGCAAAGCTCTCCACAGTCCGGACAAAACAATAGTAGCAGGTCTCGACATGGCGGGAAAAAGTCATGTGGAATTGACGTTTCCTTTTACCACTTCAAATGCGCGGATGGACATTTTGGAGGCAGGGGGTCGACCACATGCAGGATCTGGAGAATGGGTGTAATTGAACCATCGTTTAGACCAAACAAAGAACTGAAGAGGAAAGGGCTTAACAAGACGATCATTGATTCATGGCAGAGACAGGGCATTGCTCTCAGCTCAACAAGTAAGTACTTTTAATTTAAACTAATAGTGTAATTCAAAAAAAAAAAAAAGTCCAATTATTGATTGACCCACATTGACGCAAATAGAGTTATGCAATCATTAGCTGATTTACAGAAAGTGCAAGCAATACTTCTGATGATCAGGTTATTACCAATATCTGGATATATATTTTTTCAAATATCAGAATTTATACACAAACTACAGATAAACATGCATTATGGCACAGTGTACATGTTTATAGTCAACAGACAAGCAAAAGATAAAATGAGCCCTATTCAGATGGGATTAATTTACATGGTGCACTCAGTCAAAATCACATCAAGACTGCTAAACTCACCTCACAACCAAAAACTGATTTTATGATGCACGACAGCAAAATCTGGGTTAAATTTTTTTTAAATATATAATAATAATAAAAAAAATCAGTGCCCATGCCATAATATTTCAGTGTATTCATACACCATACGACTGGTTTAGAGTTGCATCATTCTGTCAATCCATCTCATAAAAGCTCTTTCCTTTCCTTAAATTATCCCCAACTGTTTGAATATGATGGGACAGTGATTATGGATAATGGAGGGGGAAGAAGCGGTGTGAGGAATTTCCTGTCTTGTGTGGATATCACAAAAGCAACAGCCTCTTCCATTCCCAACACACCACTGAACTGCTGGCTTCTGTTCCTCATTTGCAGGAGATAAAATTCTTGGCCTTCGATGGCTTGAGACCAACATCAGACAGGAGGAAGCTCAAATTCAGCCATTAAGGAAGCACAAGGAAGGACAGAAGGTTGTGCCAAGATACCGTGATTGAAACATAGCAGCTTGGGAGATGTGAAACAGATCCACCAAGACAAACTGTTCTTCATGAAATCTATAGCCGGACGTGTTGCATGCATCAAGTTGGATGTAAATGTGAACCGTAGTTACTCACCATACTGACAGCTCGGGCCGCGGAAGCCAACCGGGCACTCACAGAGCCGCGAGGATCCTTCTCTGCACCGGCCTCCATTAAAACACACTCCATAGCTACAAGTAGCTACCAGGAATAAAGAAACACATATCAGAGATGAGCAAAATCCTGACAGGTGATGTAAACATTAAAAGGGGGGGAAAAAAACAAACAAACATATAAATATGTACCATCTTACACACAGCTGAGCTTTAACAATTAATACTTGCAGCATGTTTGGCACATTTACCACACTGGAAGTGAAAAACTGTATTTGTACAGAACTACATATTGATAATAGTATCAGAGCGTTACCAGTTTTCATGGATATAAGGGTTCAGATAAATGTAACACTTAAAAGAAGCGTAGAGATGTTGATAATCATGCACCAAGCGAAACACCAATTAGTTCTCAACTTGTGCGTAAAACAACAAAAACACTTGGAAAATATCTGCAGCTGGGGGCAGCAATTTTCTAAATATGTAAATTGTGGGATCACGTGAGCATGTCGTCACCGGTTTTTGTGGACTCACGTCATTCTTTAAAGTTCAGTCATCTACAGTGTATCTGGTGGGCCACGTCACTGTTAAACATGTTTTAGGAACAGAAGAAACAATCACGAACAAATGAACAACAAAAACTGTTTATTCAGAAAATAAAATCACGTGCAAATCACGTGAAAATACAACTGGATATCATTTGGCAAGTGCCTTTACAGGTGACACTGAATGACTGCATGTCATTTGTTCAGGGACATTGTGCTTGCGGGCTGCTTTGCAAACTGACACTCTATTATCCTTCACATCACAGAATGCATCGGTCAGTGCAGTAGGAGAGTAGGATCTGTACTTGTGTCTTTTCAAGGCAGGACAGTCCTGCAATGATAAGTAGATAAGAGCTAGGGCTTCTTTGAAAATAAAAATTCAACATGAAAGAAGGACATTGACAACAAATGGTGTTAAAGTGATAAAGCTGATAATGGACATGTCCTATCTGGGCATCCGTAGAAAGGAAAAAAAAAAAATGTATGGGCACTTCCTGTGGACCACGTGCTTTTGTTGTTATGGACCTTCTCAATGGAAGCAGATGGCATTTGAGCCGCTCTGTTCTAAGTTATCAAATATTAATAGGATTACATCTTTTTTGTGAAAAGTTATAACAAATTGAAGCTATAGGCAAAATTATATCAAATACCATTGTATTTCCATACCTGACTTGACACAATGCGGAACATTTTTCCAAAAATGACATCTGCCAGACCACAGCTGTCAAAATGACCCCTGATGTTGGGTGACTGAACACGCATGTGCGAGAAAAAACAAAACAAAACACGAAACGGAAATTCCACAAAAAACAGGTAACGGCACTGTATATTAGCTTCAAAATACAGTTGTGCTTATAAGTTTACATACCCTGGCAGAATTTTTGCTTTCTTGGCCTTTTTTCAGAGAATATGAATGATAACACAAAAACTTTTTTCCCCACTCATGGTTAGTGGTTGGGTGAAGCCATTTATTGATACACAACTGTGTTTTCTATTTTTAAATCATAATGACAACAAAAAACATCCAAATGACCCTGATCAAAAGTTTACATACCCCAGTTCTTAATACCGTGTATTGCCCCCTCTAACATCAATCAGTGCGTTTACATGCACATAGAGAGAATCGAATTTCTGCCGTTGCTCAACTGAAATCGAAGTTCAAAATGCCATGTATACACCTTAATTCGGCTGAAATTGAACCGAACTTGATTTCTCGGAATCGAGCTACACGACCTAGATTATGCGATTTCTGCCAAGCTACTTAGTGCATGTAAACCCTATTGAGCTACGTATTCGAGCTACTTACTTCAGCACTTCCCCTTCCGGAAGTGACGAGTGACGAGACCACAAGGGAAACACAACAGCCTCGGTCGGCATGACAACGAATCATGACAACGGCATGAATCTTTTCTTTTTGTGGCATTGTTTGCACTGTTAAAATTTAGCTCACTTACTGTATCACCAAATACATCTGTACAGCTGTTGCATAGCTGTGAATTGTGTACATAAACAAGTCATTGTGTGTGTGTGTGTGTGTGTATACACACACACACACACACTAGTGCATCTCAAAAAATTAGAATACCATGAAAAAATTCTTTTCATAATTTAATTCAAAAAGGTAAACTTTCATATATTCTATATTCATTACATGTAAAGTGAAATATTTAAAGCCTTTGTTTTAATTTTGATGATTATGGCTTATAGCTCATGAAAATCAGAAATCCAGTATCTCAAATTATTAGAATATTCCCCAAGATCAATCAAAAAAAGGATTTACAATACAGAAATGTCCAACTTCTGAAAAGTATATTCATTTATACACTCAATACTTGGTTGGGGCTCCTTTACCATGAATTACTGTATCAATGCAGTGTAGCATGGAGGTGATCAGTCTGTGGCACTGCTGAGGTGTTATTGAAGCCCAGGTTGCTTTGATAGTGGCCTTCAGCGTATCTGTATTTTTCAGAAGTGGAAAAACCCGGGTGCAGAAAGTAAAAACCCTGCCACATTTTTGCTCCAGCCAATTCAATGAACCAGCTGATCCTAATGACCACATCCCCTAAGCCAGGTTGATGAGCTAATTGGTGAAATCACCTGTGTTGAGAGCACAGGCAGAAGGAAAACCTAAGCAGGACTTTTACTCTGTCAATCCAGTTTTTCCACCTCTGGTATTTTTGGGTCGGGTGTTTCTCATCTTCCTCTTGACAATACCCCATAGATTCTCTATGGGGTTCAGGTCAGGCAAGTTGGCTGGCCAATCAAACACAGTAATATCATGGTCAGCAAACCATTTGGTAGTAGTTTTGGCACTGTGGGTAGGTGCTAAGTCCTGCTGGAAAAGGAAATCAGCATCTCCAAAAAGCTGATCAGCAGATGGAAGCATGAAGTGCTCTAAAATCTCCTGGTAGATGGCTGTGTTGACTTTGGACTTGATAAAATACAGTGGACCAACACCAGCAGATGACGTGGCACCCCAAATCATCACAGACTGTGGAAACTTCACACTGGGCTTCAAACACCTTGGATTCTGTGCCTCTCCACTCTTCCTCCAGACTCTAGAACCGTGATTTCCAAATTAAATGCAAAATATACTTTCATCTGAAAAGAGGACTTTGGACCACTGAGCAACAATCTATTTCTTTCTCTCCTTAGCCCAGATAAGACACTTCTGACATTGTCTCCGGCTCAGGAGTAGCTTGATATTAGGAATGCGAAAGTTGTATCCCCTTTCTTGAAGATGTCTGTTCGCGATGGGTCTTGATACACCGACACCAGCCTCAGTCCAGTCCTTGTGAAGCTGTCCCAAGTTCTTGAATCAACTTTTCTTGACAATCCTCTCAAGACTGCGGCCATCCCTGTTGCTTGTGCACCTTTTCCAGCCACCCTTTTCAGCAATGACCTTTTGTGGCTTACCCTCCTTGTGGAGGGCATCAGTGATCATCTTCTGGACAGCAGTCAAGTCAGCAGTCTTCCCCATGATTGTGGTTGTGTGTACTGAACTAGACCGAGAGATACACTGTGTTCATACTGTTTTACTCAAACTTGAAATGAAATATTCTAATATTTTGAGATGGGTTTTTTTGTGTTTTTGTACTGTATGCCATACTGATTAAAATTAAAATAGAAAAATGCTTGAAACATTTTAGTTTGTGTAATGAGTCTATAATATATAACATTTTCACTTTCTTAAATAACTGATGGAAAATATTGAACTTTTTCACAATATTTTAATTTTTTGAGATGCACTAGTACATGTCCAACATCTGAAGAATGTCAATAAAAACAAAAAAATTGAACTGTGTGTGTGTTTATTAAGACAAGTTAAATTGTAAGCAAAAAAATGGACTTTAGAAAAATATACAATTGTGCAAAATAAGTTGTCTTACAAAACAGTGGTCTGCACAGGACAGTTTGTAGCCATACAGTCTGTTAGAGCAAGCCTAACAGCTTGAGCACGGAACTTGTGAACACGGAACTGCCAGTGTTGCCAGATTGGGCGGTTTTAAGTGCATTTTGGCGGATTTGAACATGTTTTGGGCTGGAAAACATCAGCAGTATCTGGCAACACTGCTGATAACTTTGTTTATACTCTTGAATAGCTCTTCTTCATGACGACAACCAGAAGTGTACCAACACGATGGGGCGTGTAGCGCCACCTGTGGCTCGGGTGCACAATGTACCTCACACAATAGCTCGATTTGCTCGTGTGCATGTAGGATTGGATTTCTCTGGCACCCCTGCTGGGACCCTTTGCTCGATTACCGACAGCAGCTTGATTTGGATGTGCATGTAAACGTACTGAATGACAGCCTGAAGTCTTTTGTGGTAGTTGTGGATGAGGCTCTTTATTTTCTCAGATGGTAAAGCTGCCCATTCTTCTTGGCAAAAAGCCTCCAGTTCCTGTAAATTCCTGGGCTGTCTTGCATGAACTACGCGTTTGAGATCTCCCCAGAGTGGCTCAATGATACTGAGGTCAGGAGACTGAGATGGCCACTCCAGAACCTTCACTTTGTTCTGCTGTAGCCAATGACAGGTCGACTTGGCCTTGTGTTTTGGATCATTGTCATGTTGGAACATCCAAATATGTCCCATGCGCAGTTTCCGGGCTGATGAGTGCAAATTTGCCTCCAGTATTGGCTGATAACGTGCTGCATTCATCTTTCCTTCAACTGTGACCAAGTTTCCTGTGTCTTTGTAGCTCACACATCCCCAAAACATCAGTGATCCACCTCCGTGCTTTACAGTAGGAATGGTGTTCCTTTCATCATAGGCCTTGTTGACACCTCTCCAAATGTAACGTTTATGGTTGTGGCCAAAAAGTTCAATTTTGGTCTCATCACTCCAAATTACCTTGTTCCAGAAGTTTTGAGGCTTGTCTCTGTGCTGTTTGGTGTAAATTTTTGTTGGTCTACCTGACCGTGGTTTGGTTTTAACAGAGCCCCTGGTTTTCCATTTGTTAATCACAGTTTGAACACTGCTGACTGGCATTATCCACGGAATTGATATCTTTTTGTATCCCTTTCCTGTTTTATACAGTTCAACTACCTTTTCCCGTAGATCTGTTGACAATTTTTTGCTTTCCCCATGACTCAGAATCCAGAAACGTCAGTGGCTGGATGAAAGATGCGAGAGTCTGTCTGGATCCCAGAAACTCACTCAGCTTTTATGCACACACACTGATTACAAGCAAACAGATCACAGGTGAGGACGTTACCTTTAGTAGCCATTCAAACCCATTTGTGTCAACTCCTGTGCATGTTATCAGGCCAAAATCACCAGGGTATGTGAACTTTTGATCAGGGTCATTTGGGTAGTTTCTGTTGTCATTATGATTTAAAAAGAGAAAACACAGTCGTTTGACAATAAATGGTTTCACCCAACCACTAAGCATGAGTGGAAAATATGTTTGTGTGTTATCATTCATATTCTCTGAAAAATGGTCAAAGAATCATAGATTCTGCCAGGGTATGTAAACTTATGAGCACAACTGTAAATAATATGCTGCAGTTATTTTTAACATCATACTGATGTTTTAACACTAACAACCAAATCAAGATCTTAAGATCAATTTAGAAAATTCTAATCCTCAGAAAATTCTCACAAACTTTTGTACCACAGCATTCATTTAATTACCTTTTCCAAGTAGCTAGCTAGCTAACTTTACTAGCTAGGGTTTTGTGCTGGCTAGCTAGCTAGCTAGCTATGTTAGCATTAATTCATCTGTTAGCTTTGAATACAGTCTAGGTGCAGGACATACCTATATTCCAGATCACTATCAGTGTGAACATCCATGTTTTTTTCCCCCATTATTATAATCTGTATTTTTAAAAAAAATAAATACCAAACTCCTATTTTAAGGCTAGCAACCCTTAGCAAAAAGAAGTTTATTCAAGTGTACTATGAGTATACTTATTTTTTACTAAAACTGCAGAAGTATACTTGAAGTTGACTTTTTATAAACTATATTTTATATACTTAAGAATAGTATAGTGAAGTATACTTGGCTTATACTGAAAAGTATAAATAAAAGTCTAAGACTAAGTACATTAATACGAAGACTTATACTTTAATACTAAAACGTATACTTTAGTATACTTTTCACGTTTTTCTGCCACAAAGTACTAATACTTAGTATATCTTGCTCCAAGTGCATAATAAGGTCAAGTCATTGACTCATGCTTAACATTTAATTTATATATTAATATAATATAATGCTGGAGTTTAAAACTTTACAGTATATAGTATGTGTGCTCAATTGCATTATCTTTATGTACCTTAAAATCATACACAAAAACAGAAAAACTTTTGACTTGACTTTATTGATCAATTTCTCCAGTAAGGAAGGACTTGATTTCATAGGTCTTTATTTTTGAAATGTTTGAAAATATATCAAACTTGTTTTCAACATTGTCTTGTGATTTTGTAAATGCATCACACTCTTGTGTACATACAGTATGAGTAAACTTTAAGAATACATTAAGGAGTATATTTCCAGTATATAAATAGTAAGCTACAAGTAATATGCCAAGCAAACTTAAAGTATAACAAGTAAACTAGTGAAATAACCAACGTTTATAACAGTATACTTAAAGTATACAATAATAAACTAAAAATAGGGACTTGAAGTATGTAACTAAGGGGTATTGTGGCTCAGTCAACTAAAGCGCCATACCATAAATCTGGGGACCTGGGTTCGATTCCAACCCAAGGTAATTTCCTGATCCCTCTCCTGCTCATTTCCTGTCTCTACACTGTCCTATCCAATAAAGGTGAAAAAAGCCCAAAAAAAGAAGTATATCGATAAGTGTACTTGCGGTATACTTTAAGCATGCAAGAGGGATATACCAAGTACATTGATAGTATATAGATGAGTGTACTTGTTGTATACTTTAAAGTGTACTTTTGCAAACTTAAAATGAACTTTAAAGTATACTTTTATAAACTTGAAATGTTCCAATTTAGTCCCAAAAAGTATTAAATTTGTATACTTTCTAGTACACTAAAAGTACATGGTCTGTAGTATACTTGCTATACTTATACTCATACTGAAGCATACTTAATAAAATGAACTTTAAGTATACTACTTTTTGCTAAGGGAAGCTACTGGGTAGCTAGCTAGCAAACGTTAGCTAGCAAGGCTAGCAGTTGTCCTGTCAGGTCTTCTGAATAGGTTGCTGCACTTAGCCTGGTTTGCTGATATTTGCTTTTTAGTGTTTTATTAAAAGTAAGGGGGAAAAAAATAAATGTAAAACTGTAACATGAGGGGGGAAAATGAATGGGAAAAATAAAGCAGAGGAGCATTCTTTGCTGATTCGGCACTCATATCACATGGGCTGCTGTATTGAAATGTAAAAGACATTTAAAATTATTTTATTGTACAAATTACACAATTTAAAATAGTCCGTCTTATTTCTTCCACCCAAGCCTGGTTTATAGAATAAAATGTGATATGTCTGTATCTAAAACTAGTCAGCTTCACAATGCCTAAATATCTAAATATTGACAATATTAGACTCTAGAAGTTTTCTTTTATAGATGATCCATAATGTAGACTTAGTCATTTGCTTTGTAAAAAAAAATTCTAACGTTATGTTCTCTGCAGATCTTTCAGTTGGTGTATTCCAGGGTTTACAAAGAGACCGAACAAGCCATGTCATGCTCAGACACTTAATCCACCGAAATGCATTTGGGACTTTTCTAACATTTTCTGCTTTTCATTATTTATACAGCCCAAATAAACTTCAGCTGCTGGATCACAGCTGAGCATTTCCTTCATTATTTGCTGCGTTTCGCTGACATTTTTGTAAAACACCACAGAGATCGTAGGCTCTTCCAAGTAGTGAGCTGAAGAGAACAGGGGCTGAATGTGTTTTCAATCAGCAAGAATTACAGCCACCAGCCATGCTAAATCCCCTCCAAGCTAAGCGTTCTTTCATTTTCTTTCAGCCGTGTGCGCGCGTGCTGCTAGGAAGCTACAAATCCATAAACGCATGTTATATGACCTGTCAGGTAGTCTGTGCCTCATGGGTGCCCCTTAGGCAAAATACAGACCATCAGACATCACAGTCCATGAACACCCATCACTCAAAACTAATGACCCCCCACATCTTTTAGCCTGGATGTGTGAGAAACACTAAGGCAGAGCTGGTGATAGTTTTTGGTGGTATTCTAATCCACTTTAAAATAATTACTTAAATGTACGCATCTTTATGTAGAGAACCAAGAAGACCTTTACAGTAGACCTTTATAACTCCTCATTGAAGCTACATAATTACACCCACAATTGATAAATGTTAGTTTATTTACATTGTTTCTGTACTAGTACAGTATTTTCTAAGAATGAACCCTCACAAGCTCTTGCTTTATTCATAAATGGCTGGCCTTGAGTATTGTTGTGTCTCGGGACTATTTTTTTTCCAATCTTATTTTCTCACAATTTAAATATTGTCAATATTGCTAGTTTTTCTTTATCTCACCTACGCAACAGCCACCATCCTAGGAGGAAAAAAAAAAAAGCTGAACATCCTTTGAGTAGAATCCCAATTGCCGTCTTTCATATGAGAGAGTTTATAGATGACCACGATTGACTATAGATAGTTTTCACTGACGTCACGGCATTCCGGGGAACGCCCTCCAGCTGCCATATTGTGGGGCAAACAAAGGACCATTGCCATTACCGGCTACGTTATCTCAGACGAATTTATAGTCAGTTTTCTAAAATAAAGATCAATGTCGGCAAAATCAAGCAAACGGAAGTATATGGATACATTGGACGACATCTCACGACAACGGTATGCAGCCAAACTGGCCTTGATTGGGGGAATTGACCCCTACGAAGTGGACAAAGATGCATTTTCAAGTGACTATGCAGGGCTGCCATCCATATCGTACCCTGATATTGTGAACTATTTCGTGAATAGTAAAAGTGCCTACACACTTGACGACCTCAAAGCATACAAGTCGCTGGAGTCATACAATTATTTTGTCTGTGGCTGGGTCTGTGAAGTCCACCATATAAAAAACAAGCAACAGTTGTGTCCTAATTACAGCCAAGGTATGTAAACATTGGAATTTTAGAGCTCTCAACACTGCATATAAGTAAGTGTGTGTGTGTGTGTGTGTGTGTGTGTGTGTGTGTGTGTGTGTGTGTGTAATATTGAGTTGATTTAAGACTATTATGAATACTGTGCAATATTACTTTGCATCGGAAAGCTGCGCACATTTGCGCGAAGCTGCGCAGCTTTCCGATTCACTTTTTTTTCCTCATCCTTATACTTCCTATGTTTCATGGACTGTAACGGATTTGCTTATTTAGTAATTTTAAAACAGAATTTACTTTGAAATTATAATCAGACACTCCAACGCCCCCCCCCCCCCCAAAAAAAAAATCGGATCTGCGCAATTCAGCCGTGAAAAAGGCGGCATCCGCCAAAAGGTGCGCTGTTTGCATCCCTGCATACAGAATAGACCTAAAATGTTTTTCAAAAATGACCCTTGCGTGAGTGAAGTGACAAGTGTCAAATAGAAACGTGACAAACGAGCGATATTAAGTGTACATTACAATGTAAACGTACACTCAGCAGTTCCAGTTAGGCATTCTCCAGAGATTGTTTACACGATGTTTTGGTTTCCAAAAACAAACTTAAACACAATTGATTGTTTATTTAAACAACTTACCACTTATAAAATGATCGGAGCAGACTTTGCTGTGTTTGGAAGGCTGATAATCCTTGCGGTTGATTCTCGCAAGCCATAGATTTCTCCTTTGTATGCAGAGTTTCTTTGTTTGCTCGCTTTCGTGCTCCCGTACAGTGGGAATTCCATAAAAGCTCCGCTTGACGTCATCATCTGACCTATTACGACAGCCGTGAATACAACAGGTGTGCACCATTGCTAGCTTTAAATAGCCTGCTTGGGTTCTTTTGAAGACCTTGTACTCGCGCATTACAATGTGTGCTCAGTGGCCCGAACGGTAAGCTTGACCCGCAAGATGGCCGCCACTAGGGAATCCCCGACTCTGTGACGTCATTTGAAAACTATCCATTGGCTCCTTCACTGACACAACCCGTTATGGTCTCTTGGACACCTAGTCACTGGATCTCCTGATAAAAAAAAAAGGTAAACCACTCAAGAGCCCTTTTAAAATGGGTGATGGATTCTGTCTCCAAACCAACAGGACATCACCCCCCTCGGTGGTGTGCCTTTAAGAAGCAATCCCATCCTTGATCTAGTGGGAATCGATCTCAAACAGGAAGCAAACACCTCCCTACCTAGTTCCACTGAAGGAAGGATGGAAAAGATGATGCATGATGCTTGTCCGTCTGACTTTTAGGAATCCTGTTACGGTGTGAGGCCAAAATTTTCAAACTGAAGCCAGCAGTTCCAAGTTTGGGGGGGGATACGCTTTCATTAAAGTGTGCAGAGCCACAGGTCCTAAAATGTTATGCTATTTTATCAAATTGCCCTTCTGTCTCAAGATAATTACATTCATAAAAAGAACCAAAACATTTTAGAGCTTTCTTTCACAAGTCCCAAACAGGTACAGCACAATTACAAAGCATTTTAAATTATACCACTTTGGAGAGTAGATGAATAAACCCTCTGCCTAGCTGCAAAGTACAGTCGTTGAAAAATGCAGAACAGGAACAGCCTTTAAAAAAGCCCATTCCTGTGTGAATGCACTCAGAAGCAGTAAATAGACCTTGAAACAATGGGTCATGAAAATGTCATGTCTGAAACAGTGAGAATTCAACAGTCACGTGGCCTTTGTGACGCTCACATTGTTGTGTACAAGTCAGTGACGTCCGCTGGCCCTCAGACCACCCACTGACACCTCTCAGAACATCCCGTAAAAGCTCCCGAGATCCACATGGATGTCTGCTCAACACTGGATTCAATCCGCTGCTGAAAAGAGAGCTGAATGAAAGCGGTGGTGTAGTATCGAGGAGCAAGTGAATGGTCCTCTCATTAGAATCAATTGGTCCAAAATCCACTTCCGATTCCCCAGTTTGCATTACTCTACATCTCCATTGTACAGAAAGAGATTCTTGAAGACGAGAAGAAAAGAAATACTGGTTAAAGCTGAGGAAGTCTTCCAAAGCATCTTCACTGCTAAGAGCACTTACAAAAGAAGAGTCAAGGAGTCAACTGGTGTACTTGAGAAACAGAAAAACAAGTGTTCTGTAAGTGCGCTAGGCTAAAAGCCCATTAGTGTGTTTTTTTTTCCCCCATTTATTTCCTGGACTTGAAGAATGGAAATGGGTTATGTTAAGGATCTCAAACTGGACGTTAAGTCTTCCCACTTCCTGTTTGACTTTTCACAAGGAGTTCCTGCTAATTCTGTGTAAAGCTACATCTTACATCTGGGTCAGATTTGTTATATTTAATGGAACGGAGCACACTGATTTTAAAGAAAGAAAAAAATTCCAAGAAAGAACATTTTTTTTTAAATTCAATATGTCCTCTTTCAGCTTCTAAAAGGCTTAATCGATCAAACACTTGACACTCTTGAGCACCAACATGAGCAGCAGCCAAATAATGACTGTCATTAGACTAATTACCTTAGCCAGGCTTTTGTAGCAGTATGGTGGTGTAATCTTCATGGTTACACCCTGTCTTTATCCCGGCCACTCTTTAATTCCCCAGGGTGTGAAGGCAGAACCCTGGAGACAACCTTTCATTCTGTGGATACAACCTAGGCAGCGTTCAGGTCCACATCTGTGATTCTGCTCCAAAATGTTCAAGCTACAAGCAGTAGGACTGAATCAGGGGCATCTTGAGATCTTCAAGTGTGTTTCAAAACAAACTGGCGTTTGGTTTTGGCCGGGATAACGAGTGGTATAACCTTCACGAACACACAAAGAGCCCTTTGAGGGTAGTGTTAGATCCAGTAACACGACCCGTAACCTGGGAACTGTCTGCAGCAGCCCTGTGTGTCTGTCTAAAGGTCTTTTCTCTGAGCAGTGCCATGAACCTAGCTCAGGAATCAAGCTCTGTTTATTCCGCACTTTCCCTGTTACTACATCCACAATGCAGTGTATCTTTACCAGTCAACCTGTTCTGACAGAAACAGAGTTTTATTGGGGTGTAATGTAGATTAAAATAAGATTTACTTCTGTATTTAAGAGTCAGTTTCTACTTTACTTCTTCCGACCTCAGCACTGCTGCCAAAAAAAATTCCAGGTTTCAAGATGACAAGGCCATTCTTCATAGAGTTATGCATGCTATTTCAGCTCAAAGACTTTGAGTTAGTCCAGCCCATTGGACACAAGTCCTAAAAGACCAGTGTTAGCACACTGACTCTGGAATATCTGATTGAGCATATGGTTCAATCAATGGTCTCATTATTTTTTTCTGCCAGCACTGTTTTTCAGAATTGTTTTTCCTCGCTTACTCACCAAGCTGTAACGTGATTGGTCAAAGGGTAGCAAAGTGCTTGTCATTATTCTGCAAAGATATCAAACATAAATTCACACTAGCAGGTGATAAGCCGCTCAAGTTGCTTGTAGTCGCATGTAGCCACTGATACCATTGTTCCTTGTGGGCGTGGCCTTTCCACTTTTTTTTTTTTAATAGTTCCAATGAGAAATGGTAGTAGCTATATATACACACAGTATATGTAACTTCTAAAGTTAACTAGTTAAACACAAGTGAAATTAGACACTAATCAGGGTGAAGTTTGGTTGTTGATTCACACGTTTCCTGCTCAGCTTTGTATTCGCTGTATTCTCAGATCAGGTTGGCAAAACAAGCTAGCTGTACTAGCTACACACACACACTCGCAAAAGGCATCAAATCTGATCTCTGCTACTTTCTTCCAAGCTTTATTTTTCATATATGACAGCATAAAATGAAACTACAATCATTTTTTTCTTCTAATCATTAAATGGGAACTAATTTAGCTGTGACCAGGGAACTGAAGAAACTTCGGTCTGAAAAATAATTTGAGCAAATTGTTTGGATTTGTTGCCTTGCCTTAAATTGGTCATACCAAATTTACACAAAATTGAGAAAATCTGTATAAAGATGCTGCTTGTTGTTGAAATCGCAGCTCAGTGTCAGGAATGTACATTAAAAAAAAAAAAAAAGTCATGTGTCACTGTAGGGCTTGATAGTCAGTGCGTTTACATGCACACAGAGAAAATCGAATTTCTGCCGTAGCTCAACTGAAATCGAAGTTCTAAATGCCATGGAAACACCTTAGCTCGGCTGAAATTGAACCGAACTGGATTTCTCGTAATCGAGCTACGCGACCTAGATTATGCGATTGTAGCCGAGCTACTTAGTGCATGTAAACCCTATCGAGCTACGTAGTCGAGCTACTTACTTCAGCACTGCCCCTTCCGGAAGTGACGAGTGACGAGACCACAAGTGGTTCAACAAGTGCTGAGCTGCTTCGTTGTTGTCCATCTTCTCTCTCTCTCGATGTTGCTGTCCTCGTCGTCGTTCTTCTTGTGAACACGGAACTGATAACTTTGTTTATACTCTTGAATAGCTCTTCTCCATGACGACAACCGGAAGTGTACCAACACGATGGGGCGTGTAGCGCCACCTGTGGCTCAGGTGCACAATGTACCTCACACAATAGCTCGATTTCCTTGTGTGCATGTAGGATTGGATTTCTCTGGCACCCCTGCTGGGACCCTTAGCTCGATTACTGACAGTAGCTCGATTTGGATGTGCATGTAAACGCACCGACTGTGAACATGTGGTAAAACAAGTACTGGTGATTAAGAAAAACAAAAACTGTCTAGTGTGAAAGCAGCCTAAGGTAACGTAGACACGAAATTCAACATTGGATTAATCATGTGGTGTAAATACGCATCGTGTTCGAAACGTATGAACACAATACCAAGATAATGCAGTACTTACGGTACAGACATCCAGCTTCCCCATTGAGCTGCGACCATCCCGGGCAGCACTTGTGCACCGTCTCATAATCCTGTTGATACACTTGTCTGTATGCAGTGTAATACGCCGTCCTGCAACATGACACACCAATCCTTTATTACATTCCAACATTATCAAAACAACCTCTTTACTGAGTCACACCCCAATAATGACCTGCTACAGAACCATGTGTGACTCCGTCATCACTTCCTTTGCTTTGACGATGATCGCAATAATCACCTCAGCACTCGCCTCAGGTCGTGTTTGTGGTTAGATAGTGAGTGAGAGACCTGAACCGTGACTAATATTTAGCGATAAACTTCAATGCACAAAACATAAACAGTGTGTAATTTGTGAAGCATCTTCCAGCCTTTCATGTTCCTTTCTCAAAGCATGAGAGAGACCTAGGCTTTGTGGTAAAGCCACAACACTGGGGCCTGTAGTTTGGGGCCCTCTCTGGCTCCGTCACACTGCACTCATGGCTCTCCGTTTATGAGCTCTAATTGCAGGCTGGGTGGCTTTTAAGAGCAAGGCTCAGCTCACTGGGATGTACACAGAGAAAGCAAACTCAAAGCTTCAGCCACGTAGGAATGCCAGGATGTCCTGGAGATGCCTCTCAAATTGCAGCTTTCTGGAAGAGCATGGTGACACCTTGCAGTTTGGGGTCATTAAAGAAAATCTACTGATTAGAGAACAAAAAGACGAGCAAATGAAAGAGACACGTCTTGATGTATTTTTCCCCCTCCCGGAGTTAAAATGCACAATTTTCCAATTCAAGAGTAAAACTGAAATATTTCCTTCACTTAATTTCTTGCGAGAAAAATGAAAATTTTATAAATCAGACTTCTTTTAAAAAAGGAATAAGGTGCAGAAGGTGACTGTTAAATAGTAAATACAAAGCAAATAAGTGATTTTAATCAATCATGAGTTATCTCTATTAATTAGACTCATCTATCAAAGGGTTTCCAAAAATATTGTTTATACTGTAAGTGAAAAGATAGTAGAGTGTGTGATAACCTCAATGTCAAGTAAAATCAGGAAGGTTAAATGTGGAGGAGAGAGCATAGGGCTTTGATCAGATTAGTTAAAACAACCTGGATCAGAAACAGTACACAGACCTCGGTGGATATATAAACTGTGTCAATAGCATGGAATTTGTGGAATTTATTAATTCAGTAAAAATATTCCTGTCTAAGAAGGTTTTCACATATTTCAATAATGTCATTTGATCCTTTAAAAAGCCAGAGGTTTGTCAGTTTGTGTAGATGGAAAAAAAATGCAACCAAGTTTCAGTGAGTCAGTGATTGGAGCGTTATAAATTACCAGTGGATATTACGTTCAAGAATACTGTATAACCGTAATCATTCTACACACATTCACTAGATATGAGCAATGGCGCGCTCCGATTGGCTACTCTACTACTAGGATATCGGCTCATATACTGCGAGTAGAGAAAAACAAAATGACGGAGTGTGTTGCTGAACCAACCGAGGATGAAATAAAAAGTCTACTCTAAAACAAACCCCCAAAAATTATCATCAAGTATTTAAAAGAAACAGAAATAGCTGAAAGAATATAGTTTTTTTTGGTCCCCCCAATATCTCCTGTTCCACACTCCAGCCCAGTCGGTGGCAGTAATGCACCTTTAAGTTGGTTTGCCAACTGCCAAAAAAAACAAAGAAACCCTAATTTTTTTTTTTTTTTAAAAGCAACAAAATATGGAATGAAAGTATTTGATGGTAAGAACATATGTTTTATTTTTCAAGAATTATGACGACCACATTTTTCACAAACTGCTCCTGTCATTTTGCCGGTTTGTTTACATTCTAAGTGGAAATTATTTTGTCTAACGTTTTGTATAAAAAGGTTTTATTTCTCGAATTTGCAAAAAATAAAAAATACTCCATTTCTCAAAATCCAGTGAATGTGGATAGAATAAAACAGTTATTCCACTCAATCTTGTCGTACATGGATTATAGACAACTCGGTGCTTCGCGCCTCGTCAGCTATCAGCTCATGTACGATTCGATTTCGTGGAATAACTGTTAAGGATTCTATGGATGGAGATTTTCTTGTATGCATCTAAATAAAGCGATAAACGTAGTGTCAGATAGAAAGACTGATAGAAATCTTAATGAATGAATGAATGAATGGAGGACCCCACCTCCGCTCATAGCCCATGCACCACAGCTGTCCTTCACATCCTTGTTTCCACATTTTGACCATTCGGGTGAAAGCCTGCACACAGGGCTGCACACGAGCCAGCAGCTTCACCTCATGTTCTGTACACACATTAGGCCTGCAGAGGACACGTGAACAGACAGTGAGTCAGAGACATTATCTAATGAGTCATAACGAGTCAACATGCGTGTGTGTTGACCTTTTAATTCTACAGCTGTATCTCATTCAAAAGCATTTCCTAATCCACCAATAAAAACAAAACACCAAATATCCAACATCTAGTTTAACTGAAATGTCTAATGGTTCTAATCTCACAACAATTACACAAATCACATCAGGATAAAAACTATAATATGATATGGATGTGTCCTGTGATGAAAAAAAATTACTTTAAAAAGCCCAATTTCAGTTCAGTTTCCAGCACAGATTCACTTCAACAGTTCATGATCAGGTTCAGTAAGTGCACAAAAGCAGGAAAATCACCAGACTCTGCAGGACAGGCAGCTGATTTACACACACACACACTTCAAACTTGCACTTTTACAAAATGAAAACTATGAAATCACATCTGAAGTGACGTGATCACGACACCCTTCATTCACACAGAATTATGATATAGTGCATTGTACACTGGAAGCATTCATTCTAATATTTTTTTGCACCAAAAACAATCTGATTAGACGTTCATATTTTGTACTGATAGCAGCTTAAAAATCAGATAGACAATCTAAACATCAGTTCCTGCGTAAACTTTTACTTAATTCATTCCTCAGCTTGTACTGTTTAGTAATCATTGTGTGAAGGTGACATCTGAAGATTAAAAAAAAAAAAAAAAACACAAACCATAATTAAAATTTTACTATCTGTATACTTACACTTCTGTCTAACAAGACTGCATTTGGTTGTGTGGTTAAAGAAATACTGAGTATTATTGTGCATGATTTTATTGCAGGATATTATTGTATAATTTTACAAATATGATTTTTAAAATGGATTCAGAGTTGACAGAAATAAGTGTCCTGTCGGTCTCATGCAGTAAATACAACTTTAACAAGATGTGTATGTTTATGCAAGTGTAGGCTGGTTGTTGTACCTTAAATACAGTATTTACCTGTATATTAGAAATTATATATGAAAGGAGAAACAAAAGTTCTTAAAAATGCAAAACAACTGAACTCTAACATCAACCTAAACACACACACACACACAAAAAAAAAGGGAAATAAACACTGAACTAACATTTCAAGCACAGTTCCTTCACGATGCAAATCACGTGACTGCAGGTGAAGGCGCTGGAATTAAGGTCACGTGACTGCTGCACCTGGTTAATTAGTGATTATTATTTATGGTCTATTATTATAATAGAGGTTCTCAATGTACTGTTACAGCTAAGTGCTGCTCCAAATCCACCCTACAGTGCAGACAGGAAGCTCTAAACCCTGATGATGCTCAGATTCATAACTCACATGTGAGGCATCAGATCTGACCCACGCGACGTGGCGTGAATTCCGCTTAATAACAGCATCAGAAAAGCAGCTCGTAGGAGATCCATCCTCTGAGGACCAAGGGGGAGTCTGCATGAAGCTCTGACCAGGTTCATCATCTCAGAGAGAGGAGGAGAAGAAGAAGTTGAGTCCATGCTGGAAGACACCCGAATGGTGTCTCAGGGCTGTAGGAAACTCACACAAGATGACAAGCAAGGGGCAGAACAACCTACTGACTGACACACACACACCAGCCCACCTATCCTAGAAAGAATTATGATTCACTCCTGAATCGATTCTTCTCAGTGAAAACTACCCAACTGTTGATTTGTCTGATTCAGGATCATAAGTGTAACCTAAGACCACATTTACAACAGTTTATGAATAATTATCAGTGTATAAAATTATTTTATAGTGAAACATCTACAAGAGTCGGATCTTTCAATTCATGCTTTCGAAGAATCGTTTAATCGTTTCGAAGAACCGACTCCTTTCTGCATCGTCTATCTGAACTGATAAATAATCGGTTATGCGGCCAGACATAGCTAAAAAAAAACAACAAACAAACTCTAATAACACTAGTTTTGTACAAATTTACACTTACTGAATTGATTTCTTAGTGTTCAGCTCAGTGTCGATTCAGTGTCATTTGAATATGTGAGAGTAATACTTGAAGTAAGAGAGAGGGAGAATTTGTAATAGATAGGAGGCCATTTGAAATGGCCATCAAATATCACTAATATGTTCAAAGATTTCATATCAGAAACCAAAATAAGACTTCAGCCATTTTCTTTTACATCCTTTATATCCAATAAACTATAAGTGACTCAATTAGTCACTTAAAAGTCATTTTTGCCTGAGATGTGTGATATGAATTAAGTTTCTATATCAAAACTGAACAAAATATGTAAAACATCCTCACAGGGGTGAGTTCACATAATTTACATCACATCACAGCTTCAGAACTATTATGCAGTTCAACTTGTTTTGTCATGTCCATGTACCTTTCTGTCCTGTCCTGAATGTGCCTGCACAGTGTTTGTTATCTGCTTCAGATATGAATTAGACGAGAAGAGAAAAGCTCCAAAACACGTTACAGGATCAGGGTGAGAATAAAAAACACAAACATAAAAGCAAAAGAGTGAGGTTGAATTGACTCTCAGAGTTTATTTGTGTCCAAACAAATGCAAAAGGCATGTAAAGCATTCACAGGTTCAGATATTACAGATCAGGGTCAGGTGATGTTCAGGGACACATCCTTCCACAGTCAGAAATGTGATCAGCAAGCTGAAATGCAGCTACAAAAACAATCCCTGGTATTTCAATACTTTACAGGAGGCTTTTACAGGAGTCTAGGATAATGGTGGTAAATGAAGGCGCTACAGATCAGGGATAAGAGTCTTCAGTATACAAAGATCACACTGTTTTAGCATTAGTGAGGAAAGAGCTGTTCAGATGGATCTGTTTTTCACACTGAATGGTCAAGAAGAAATGATAAAAGTGGCTTTTTAAAATTATACTTTATTATATTTGCTCTGGTGGAGCTGGGAATGGAAGTGAAGTGGACTTGAAGTTCCCTCTAAAACACTCACTATACATACAGGAATCTCTCATATTTAAAAAGGTCTACATTTATATGATGTCTAGTTTATAGTGAAGAATCTGGATGTGTTTGTGTAAATATTTTATTTAGGAGAAAGCTGTGCAGTGTGAAATAATCATCCATAACTGTTCACACACTAAAACCGCACACTGCTGCCACCTGGTGGCCATTCACAGAAGTGCACTGTTTAACAGTTCCCCGACATCTCAAACTACCTGCTGCTGCAGACATCGTTCTACACTCGGGTGACCGGATTTCCCGAGTCTGAAACCGGGACACTTTTGCGCGCGACCATGCTCATGCACGCACACCTTTTTTTTTTTACGTAAACGTGACACTCAGAGAGGTGCTCTTATCATTTTGTTGAAGCTCACATTCAGGGCCGCTGACAGCTTTGGCTGGGCCCGGGACAAAATGCTCTGAATGGGCCCCCCCCCGGGCCAACCCCCACACACACACCCACCTCTCTTATCCCAGTCTCTACTCACATGATTGGGGTGCTCTTGAAGAAGCAGCGATGGACGGGGGATTTCGGGCAGAGCTGGGGGCGAACATAGTGTACTGTGCGTGCGTACTGTCCAGTGTGAAAAGCAGAGAAGAACACACCGCTCGAGAAACGGCGGGATATGATTGCGGGCTAATGTGAATATTCTTAGCTTCAATCAGATATATGAAACACAATGTTATTAAGCCGTTGTGGTTATGAAATGATTCAATGCCTTGTGCGTTTGATATGGTGTTCAGTGTGACTTGCTCTCCCCTCGTTTGTAACATGAATTGCGTGCCGTGTGTGCCTTGGTTGGGGTTACTTTATGGGGCTGGAAAAAGTTGGCTGTACCTGGCTCAGCTGCCCCACTGCCTTTGCTAGTACCTGCTGCATCATCTGAATCTTTTTTAAAATATTTATGCAGTGAGCCCGAGTCTCTTGGTTTCTTCCTCTCTTTTTCTCTTTTCTGTGCTCCTGACTTGTGCATGTTGGCAAATGGCACGCACGCTGATTGTCGAAGCATTTTTTTCCCCTTAAAGGTGGGGTACGAGATTTTGGAATAACGGTTCCGCAAGCCATATTTTGAAAAGAAACACACCCGCCCTCCCCATGCTCCTCCCCCTTATAAAGCCTGAGAAATTCCACCTTTATAATGGGTGTCTATTGCGTTACACACCAGTGGAGCTCGTTAAGTTAGAGTGTAGAGAGCTTGGAAAAATAGCTCAAA
This sequence comes from Neoarius graeffei, assembly GCF_027579695.1. Taxonomy (NCBI): domain Eukaryota; kingdom Metazoa; phylum Chordata; class Actinopteri; order Siluriformes; family Ariidae; genus Neoarius; species Neoarius graeffei. The sequence continues at coordinate 2,721,750 of NC_083594.1, read as the reverse complement.
CTTTCTCATTTAAACTGTTTTCAGCCCCAATTTTCACTCCACACACATAATTTTCTCAAAAGTAGTAGCCACACTTGTCCTGATTCACACAATGTGTCTACCTACATGATAGGACTTGCAGTTTTTGAATGAGAAGCCTGAAAGTGAGGAGAGGACAGCCGCGCAGCCCCATAGACTGCCATTATAAACTTGGCAGAAAAGTCACTCGTTTTTAACTTGCTCTAGTGACCTCATTTTTTACACTACAGACAAAAAATTACATCAGTGTGTTCAGGAGAGCCTTGTGGCGCTCACTGTGAAAGAATTTTGTGAATATCTCCTTCCGTTTTCGTGTAAATCCCCGTTGTTTGGAGGGAGTGCACTGAGAAAATCCTGTGACACTCTGCTCGCAGCACGCGGGTTGGGGGAGGGGCTGCTCGCTCTCTCTCTCACACACACACAGAAGGGACGGGCTGAAAGAGTCAGACCAAACCATTTTTGCATTAGGGGTGGTAGGGGGTTCTTGACGCCTTTTTCAAAGACAATAAAGGCAAAAGATCTAGAAATCATTTATTGAATGCAAATATTGCACATTTCTCCCCCAAATCAACGCATTTTGAAATGAAATAAAATAATCGCAACTTCATGAGAGCCCAGTTCTGGGGCCCCCCCCATTCCTGGGCCCGGGACAACATACCCGTTTGTCCCCCCCTGTCGGCGGGCCTGCTCACATTTATCAACATCTCACATGAAATAAAACAAACAGGCATTTTGTTATCTAGTAGCATAGTGGTATACAGATCAGTTAAATTATGGTCAGACAACAGATTTTGTAATGGCTGAGAATAGGCCAGGCTATGTCCATAGGCCAAATTTAAACTGATTTATTTCACCTGTTTGTGAGAACACCAAGAAGAATGCATATGCACATGTAGGCTATATCTCTAAAATTGTATGCACTATAGCATGAACTTAAAAAGTAGATATGTGACCTCAACATAGCCTAGGTCAGAATCAACCTTACTAAGAAACTCTGCCACCTCAACATTCCACCACCCCTCATCCGCTGGATTCATAACTTCCTCATCAACAGACCACAGGCTGTCAGGATAGGCACAGTGACATCATCCACCATCATCACTAACACGGGAGCTCCGCAAGGCTGCGTTCTCAGCCCTTTCCTCTACACCCTCTACACTAACGACTGCATCAGCCCCTCACCCGTCACCACATACTTTAAATATTCTGACGACACTGCCATCCTTGGTTTGCTGAGCGACAATGACTCCATCACGGCCTACCAATCATCCATCTCCCTTTTTACCCAGTGGTGCACAGATAACTTTCTGGAACTCAATGTGGCAAAAACAAAGGAAATGGTATTTCATAATTCAGACACCACTGTTCTGCCCTCCACCCTCATCTATAATCAGAAGGTTGAACAGGTCAGTCATTTCAAGTATCTGGGACTCATTATAGACAATAAGCTGACATTTGATCAACACATCACTAACATCCACAAGAGGTCTCAACAAAGGCTCTATGTCATCCGTAAGCTCAGTGCTCTCTCTGTCGCCCCTCATCTTTTGTCCATTCTGTATTCCAGCATCATTCAGCCTATTCTACTGTACTGTTCACCCTGCTTCTATAATATGCTCTCCACCTCCAACAGAAACAAACTGACAAAAATCACACACACAGCATCCAAAATCATTCACCACCCCACACGCAACCTTACTGAGCTCAACCTCAAAGCTGTCACACGCCTCGCAGTGTCAATAATTGAAGATCACAATCATCCTCTTTACCCACTTTTCACACTGCTCCCATCTGGCCGCAGGTATAGGACTTTAAGATGGAGACGGGCACGTTTTAGTAAGAGTTTTGTACCGTCTGCCATCTATGCACTGAACTGCCTCCCCCAGTAACCCTGTACGGACTTTCCTGGACTGGGTAAATAGTGACGGACTGTCTGATGCAGATATGTTGTAGGCCTACTGTCTGAATGGTTTCCTGTCCTAGTGAGCATATTTGATTTGATATTTGATTTGATATCTGTTCAATGTCTTGATGCCTGTCGCTTGTTTTTGTCTGAATGTTTTCTGTCTGTGTGTATACATTTTATACCTGTTTAATGTTGGTTATGTCTTTATTGTACTTATATGTTGTAGCTGTTCCAAGTCTGACAGTTGGTGAAGACAAATTTCCCTTGAGGGGACAATAAAGATCGATCGATCGATCGATCGATCGATCGATCGATCGATCTATCTATCTATCTATCTATCTATCTATCTATCTATCTATCTATCTATTCCCCACAACTGAATGAATAAAGCAAGATGTGTACAAAAGTGAACACTTTAATGGAAGGTGCAACAAGCTGTTCAACACAGCAATATGGCCAAACTGTCAGAATGGTATGTTAAACAGAAACAAAAAAGAGACAAGTGATTTGAGAATATACACTCAAACAAAACAGCAGTAAAGGAGGAGAGGGGCGACAGCCCGAGGAAAGCCCCCACAGGAGCGCACAGCATTTGCAACATAGGCTACCCAACTCAGTACAAGAACAAAGCACAGGAACAAAGCTAAGGCGACTGTCAATCCACCCACCCTAAACAAAATGCATTAGCCTACGTATATTTACAAGAAGAGTGAATCTTTTCCAGTTTTAATGTGATCCTGTATATCGGCGTTACCACCATGGGCTACGGAGAAGGAACACTTACAGTGTGTGCAGTAGGCTTCGTGTACATTGTTCTGCACCTCTCAGAGGAAGGGGTAGATGCCCTGTAAACCTTTGGAAAAGGTACATTTTCTTTCCGGCATAATTGCTGCGGCATTACTGCTGCTAGCTGCTAGACAAAGAACATTCACGCCAGTTAATTAGGGCCCGAGCCCTATGGGCGAAGGCCCTATTGTTCTTGTAAGAGTTCACTATTATTATTCTTCTTCCGTCTTCTTCTTCTTCTTCTTCTTCTTCTTCTTCTTCTTCCGTCTTCTTCTTCTTCTTTATTTTTCTCCGCTGTTGGGCCATTTTCGGGGCGCTTGCCATGGGCGAAAACGCACGAAATTTGGCACCAGTTCCGAGAATTGCCACCGCTACTCAGAACCAGAAGCCCAAACTTGGCCGGGGCTCCGGGCCTCTATAGCGCCCCCTAACTCGTTGTGATTTTGGCCTCCCGCATTAAGGTGCCTGGGTGCCATGTAGTTTGTAGTAGTGGCATGCCATTTGGTACGCATATGTATCTCACTAAGCCGGACAAAAATGTAATGCCAATGCATTAGCCACGCCCAACAGGAAGTGAGGTAATTTCACTTTTGTGCGAAATGCATGGCCACGAAAACGGCGCAACTCCTCCTACACCGTTCATAGGAATGTCACCAAAATTGATACACATCATCTACAGACATGGCTGACAAAAGTTACTAAATACGTTTCACGTAGGATAAGCCGTTCAGAAGTTATACGTCAATCAATTTTCGCTGCAAAATTTTACATGCTTAAAAATTCATAACAAATCTTCTGATTGCTCAAAACTGCTCATACTTCACACGCAAATCCCTCATTGGGCTTCTGACACGTTACCCAATTTCTGTGATATTTCGCCACTGGGGGCGCTATTTTTGGGCAAAAATTCCAATCTTTCCTCAAATTTGGTCAAACCTCACGGCCACCCTCTTACTACCTCCCATGTCATGTCTACCACATTTTGGAAATTTTCGTCCATGGGGGGCGCTGTTTTTGGCCGATGCAATTGCTCCAAAACTGGTTTTTGGTAAATAATTCCATAATGCTTTTCCTTCACACCACTACCTTGTGATAGTACGTTGCTGTTGTAGACACTTATTTTTCCAACTCATAATCGCTCATGTACAGCATAGCGCCACCTACTGACATGGGAAAAACCAAAAAATTTATTCTTCAAAAATCTATATCTCATCTTCTATTTACTCAATTGTCATCAAACTTTATACGCAAACTCTTCATAGCTCACCTGACATCTACACCAAATTTTGTGCACTTTCGCCCCTGGGGGTGCTGGTTATGGCTAAAATGATATTGCAGCTTCTGATCTGTCAAACTTGCCAAGCAAACTCTTTACAAGACCCTTATTGGCGCGCTTGCCATGGTCGACAACGCACGAAACTTGGCTCCTTTTTCTTAGACTGCCACCGCTACTGAGAACCAGAAGCCCAGATCCAGGCGGGCCTCAGGGCCTCTATAGCGCCCCCTAACTCGTTGTGATTTTGGCCTCCCGCATTAAGGTGCCTGGTTGCCGTGTAGTTTGTAGTAGTGGCATGCCATTTGGTACGCATATGTATCTCTCTAAGCCGGACAAAAATGTAATGCCAATGCATTAGCCACGCCCAACAGGAAGTGAGGTAATTTCACTTTTGTGCGAAATGCATGGCCACGAACACGGCGCAACTCCTCCTTGACCGTTCATAGGAATGTCACCAAAATTGATACACTTGATCTACAGACATGGCTGACAAAAGTTTCTAAATACGTTTCACGTAGGATAAACCGTTCAGAAGTTATACGTCAATCAATTTTCACTGCAAAATTTTACATGCTTAAAAATTCATTACAAATCTTCTAATTGCTCAAAACTGCTCATACTTCACACGCAAATCACTCATTGGGCTTCTGACATGTTTCCCAATTTCTGTGATATTTCGCCACTGGGGGCGCTATTTTTGGGCAAAAATTCCAATCTTTCCTCAAATTTGGTCAAACTTCACAGCCACCCTCTTACTACCTCCCATGTCATGTACACCTCATTTTGGGAATTTTCGTCCATGGGGGGCGCTGTTTTTGGCCAACGCAATTGCTCCAAAACAGGTTTTTGGTAAATAATGCCATAATGCTTCTCCTTCACACCACTACCTTGTGATAGTACGTTGCTGTTGTAGACACTTATTTTTCCAACTCATAATCGCTCATGTGCAGCATAGCGCCACCTACTGACATGGGAGAAACCAAAAAATTTATTCTTCAAAAATCAATATCTCATCTTCTATTTTCTCAATCTTGATCAAACTTGATACGCACACTCTTAACAGGTCACCTGACATATGTGCCAAATTTTGTGAACTTTTGCTACTGGGGGCGCTGTTTTCAGGCAACAATTTATATCTCGGCTTCTGATAGGTCAAACTTGATCAAACTTTACAAAACAACTCTTCATAGGTCCCTTGACATGTATACCAAATTTGGTGAACTTTCACCCCTGGGGGCGCTCATTGCGCTGTAGCAGTTGCAGGAGAGGTGTTTACAATCATGAGGCACCAGGAGTATGTTGTTTTGGTTGCCTTAAACACACATGACTTGTGGACCACTGGGGGCGCTCATTGCACTGTAGCAGTTGCAGGAGAGGTGTTTACAATCATGAGGCACCAGGAGTATGTTGTTTTGGTTGCCGTAAACACACATGACTTGTGGGGAATGGGTAGGCAGTCGGGAGCAAGTGTTGTAGCGTTACATACAGACTAATAGATGTCTAACAGAAGACAATCCTATGTAGCTATAGCTTGGTGACTGATGAGGTAAATACATTAATTTGGTTGGGAAGCCATGGCATAAAATGTTGTGTCCATGACAACATCTCAGCGCACCGTGTACTCTGTGTCCAATTCTGTGCTTTGTCACCATTGTGGGAGTAATGTCTCTTGCCAAAGAAGCTGTGGAAGGTATTTCGCGGGGACGCATGCCCCCGCCCCCCTTGGCCGCTGGCGCGAGGGCCCGTCGAGGCCGCTTGCGGCTTTAATGTTTATTTTATTGTTGCATGGCAACACGTTCTGTTGTCTGGAATAATGTGGCTAAATAAACACCCATGCCACAGGGCCAGTAACCAGGAAAGTTTGCGATTCCTGTCAATTCATCAAAATAGTAAATGCAGACATTTCTCCGCTAATGATTCCCACGCTGCTCAGTCGCAAACGTCACGAGTGGTGAAAACTGGGACATATCCGTGTCCCGACAGACTTTTTTTGGGACTCGGGACACACAACCCCAAATCGGGACTGTCCCGGTAAAACCGGGATGTCTGGTCACCCTATTCTACACGGACAAACAGATGAAAACATGGAGGAGTACAACTTTTAATATGTGGCTGGGTTAAAGATCTGGTGATCAGGACACTACAAGGTAATCGGATCTAAGTGCAGGAGGAGTGTCTATTAGCAGGCATGGTATTTATAAAAACAAAAACACAAATGAAAGCAAAGCAGAGTATTTAAACAGCATTATAAATCTAGTTAGAAACAAACATGATAATGATACTTCGCAAAGACTGTAAAAACAGCGTCTGTATCTGCGCGTGCTGATTGCGCTCAAATCAGTATCAGGTGTTTCCCATAACGACCAGGTTGCAAGAGCTCGCACAAGGCGTGACAGTCAAGTGTTGGCCTGCTGTGTGACCACAACTTTTAGCTCACGTGTATATTGCCATGCATCACCACCAAAATGCCTCATTTTCATCGATAACCGATCGCAAAGCATCACAAACTGTAGTGTGACCGTAGCTTAATGAGGCGGATGTGACATCAGATGCAATCCAGCAATTGTACCCTACTACGAGGAAAAATTAGCTACAACTTGGAAAAAATTTGTGGCCCACTAGATGGCACTTCGTGGCGCACTAACAGGCCGCTGTCTAGCGGTTCAGAAACAGTGAATAATGGATAAGTGAATGAATGAAAATTTGACCTTGGAGAGACAGCTGCAGAGTTGAGCATCTCTAAAAATCAGTGAAAGATTTATCATAATTCAACCAGTAATTGGATGTATTTATACATAGGTATGTGAGAGTAGAGTTATGCCACTGAATTAGGTGAATAGAAGATAGGACATACTGCTTTCCATGGATGTTTAGGGGGTGAGGAAGGATTTATCCCAGTTGGTTCAAGAACCAGAGAACTGGCCAAACTGAGTAAACACATGCAATATTTGAGGGTGAGACTTGCATGCATGCACACAACATGAACTTTTCTTCATGATCTGTTGTTTCTGGAGTCTCACAAGGTTCAGTTTTGGGACTGGTGCTATTTCTTTTGTTTATTAATGACATCTTTAATTCAATCAAATTTACGCCTATTTGTGGATGACTGTGTTCTTTATTGGGAGGCTGTTAATCAGCAAGATTGTCAAGTCCTCCAGCAAGACCTTCATCGTCTGTTTCTATGGTCCAATACCTGGCAACTGACCTTCAATGTAACTAAGTGCTATCACCTTGGGATAACGTGTAAGAGAACTCCCTGTTGATTTCAACTATTCACTGAATGGTCAACTTATCGCAAGAGTTTCTTCAACCACCTATTTGGGAATAACTATTACTGATAATCTATGCTGGAATGAACGTTGTGACAACATTTGTAAAAAGGAGACTCTTGGTCTACTCAGGCATATTCTATCTGGTTGTACTCAGGAGGTTAAGAATACAGCTTATCTTACACTTGTACAGTACGTCCTAAACTCGAGTATGCTAGTAGTGTATGGAATCCCGACACACAGTGCAACATCGATAAGATTGTAATGGTTCAATGCCAAGCGGCTAGATTTGTTTACAGTGAATATTCTTGTTTCAGTCATGATCAAAGCACTGGGCTGGGACACTTTGGAACATCGTAGATCTATCAACTAAGTGTGTATGTTCTACAAGATCTATCAAGGAGATCTTGGCATTTGTCTTCCACCTGAAGTGTCTTGTAACACAAGAGCATCCAGATGACCTTACTGTCAGCCTTTTCACCAATGTAGAACATCGAACAATATATTTAAATATTCATTTTACTCAAGAACGATAAAGACTTGGAATAATTTACCTATATCCACAATTCCTGAGGCTCTTGATAAATTTAAAGCCATTGCCACAAGTATTTATATGTAGATATTTCATATTATATTTCATTTTATATTATTGAATTCTAGTCTAATTTAATTCAAATGGCACTTGATTATATATAGATAATTTTTTGAACACATACTGTAGTTATGCTGACTTAGCAGTATACTTACTGAAGATTAAAAATTAAAGATGTCTCGTGTGCCTTGGAAATTAATAATTAGTGATACTAAGGGGTCTACTCTAAAAAGAAAGACCGTGAAAGATGGGTATGACTACGTAAACACCATGAAATAACATTTCCGGATGTGTTTTGAATTAAAATCAGTTAAATTTTATAGAAACAAAAAAAAGTAACTTGTTTTTATCTTCAGTCTAAAAATAAATCTCAGTTCCACAGTCTGCTTCTCTAAACCGCACCGCCACCTGCTTCAGTTATTGATGCATTTGAAAGAAAAGTTTGCATGTCAATGTTACCAGGTAATAAACAAAATTAGTCTAATTATGCAGGTGATCATAGAAAATCGTGCTTGCTGATTGGTCGAGAGATTCGGACTATTTCTCAATAATCACCTCGAGCGACTCGGCAAAATGGCGGCCGATCGCTTCATCACTGTAAGTGAGAAAGAATTACAAGTTATGAAAGAAAATGCTGTTCCTAAAAGCACGAAAGATGCTACGAAGTTTGGTCTAAAACTATTCAAAGGGAAGGTGGGATTGTGATTTATTTTATCGATTTCAAAACAAAAGTATTTTATGTGACTCGGCGTAGATCAGTGACCAGTCTGCGCTGCAAACTTATTACATTTACATCCCACTTTTAAAGATTGAAAAATTGTTTTATGATCACCTGTGGATTTATACTAAAACAATTATCCACCTCAGGTTCTGTAAATATCGATGACTTATCCATACAGGACACTTTTTTGATGGAATAAAAACGTGTTCTATTCCCTTCTAGCGTTTGATAGCATGCAGTATTTTAGCATATCACTTCTCCTAGGTGTATTACGTCACTCTACCCAATGGAGAACGAGTCTTGAATATGGTTTACCATATTGCATGGTTGTCAAGATGACATGACGTTACACGTCGGAAACATAAGACTTCCACACTAGTGAGTGACTGGCAATTTGTAAACAAACATGGCTGCCAGGTTTGCGTCGTTAAATACGGAAGAGTTTGAAAGAGAAAGACGTGTTGAACACCTGAAAGGAACGTGTACGAATAATAATAATAGGGCGGCACGGTGGTGTAGTGGTTAGCGCTGTTGCCTCACAGCAAGAAGGTCCGGGTTCGAGCTCCGTGGCCGGCGAGGGCCTTTCTGTGCGGAGTTTGCATGTTCTCCCCGTGTCCGCGTGGGTTTCCTCTGGGTGCTCCGGTTTCCCCCACAGTCCAAAGACATGCAGGTTAGGTTAACTGGTGACTCTAAATTGAGCGTAGGTGTGAATGTGAGTGTGAATGGTTGTCTGTGTCTATGTGTCAGCCCTGTGATGACCTGGTGACTTGTCCAAGGTGTACCCCGCCTTTCGCCCGTAGTCAGCTGGGATAGGCTCCAGCTCGCCTGCGACCCTGTAGAACAGGATAAAGCGGCTACAGATAATGAGATGAGATTTCAAAACAAAGTATTTTATGTGACTCGGCGTTGACAAGTGACATCTTTATAGTCAAAGATTTAAACATCCAAAATATGCACGTTTTCTGTTCTAACCATTTGCGTTGAGATTCTGAGTTGGAACTTTTGCGACGGTCCCTTTACGCCGACTTTACGCCCTTTGCCCCTTGTTTACGGCACGACTGTGACGCGCTTTGCTGATATGCTGCTGAAGGCAGTAAAAGGGACTCGGTTCGACACTCAGAAGCTCGCCGTCACACTCAAACTTTATTGTTCAGAGCAGTTTGTCAGCATGTCATTGGGTCAAAGCCCACGCAGAATCCCAGCCACGGTTCTGGGCTCCATGGCGTTCGGGGGGCGCGCGGACGCGGACACGAGCGCGAAGATGGTGAGGGTGTTTTTGGAGCGCGGGCACAGCGAGCTGGACAGCGCGTTCATGTACACAGACGGGGAGGCGGAGACTCTGATCGGGGCGATGCAGCTTCCTCCGGCGGGTAGGGGGCAGCAGAGCAGCGCTTTCAGCACAGGAAGCAAATAAATAAATAACGCTTCAGTGAAGCCTAAAATAAAATAATCATTATAAAAACCTATCCACTGCTTTTAAAGTTTATCATTATAATTTGTAAATGTTTTGCAATATTAAAAGTAGCATTAAAACATAGTTTAGTAAAAAGCTCTTTCAGCATGGTGTTGAAATGGCCTCGATATTACTGACATGACTCTAAAGCACACATTCATACAGGAACACACACTGTCGGATAGGGGAGACTGGGGTCGGTTGTAAGCATGTCACATGAGGTTAATATCCGAGGACATACACAAGTGAGTTAAAGGAGTAAAACATGGCAGAGATTCAGGTGTAACATCTAAACATTTAGTGTTTATCCTTTTAGATGCAGATGATCAATCGGTAGTCTTTTGCATTTACTTTCCTACAACACATCCTTCAAAAAAAAAGAAGGCACAACTTTGTTCATCACACACTTGTGAAATTCCTCTCTGCATTTAACCCATCTGAAGCAGTGAACACACAGAGCAGTGGGCAGCCATGCTAACAGCACCCGCGGAGCAGTTGGGAGTTCTGTGCCTGCCTCAATGGCACCTCAGCCCGAGGCTGTCCCATATTAACCTAACCGCATGTCTTTGGACTGTGGGGGAAACCGAAGAAAACCCACACGGACACGGGGAGAACATGCAAACTCCACACAGAAAGGCCCTCGCCGGCCACGGGGCTCGAACCCAGAACCTTCTTGCTGTGAGGCGACAGCTCTAACTACTACACCACCGTGCCACCAATGTTGGTCGTATATCAATTACACGAATAACAACTGGCCTGAGTTTCCCGAAAGCATCGCAGCACAAAGATCGTCGTTAAATGGAAGAGCCAGCAGCACAACGAATGCTCTCGCTCGCTCACTCTCTCCTTGTTAAGATGCTCTTGGGAAACCCACCACTGATATCTTATTTGCGTGATTTGACATATCACAAGTCTTTAAGGTTTATCTTTGAACCACAAAGTTTTCCATGAAAGAAGCCGTTTTTCACGAGTGTAGAATCTCGTTTGTGTTTTGCTAAATATCTTGTTGTGGGACATGGTGGAGGAACATGAAGTCCTCCTCCTGCATTCACCCACACATGGGGGTCGTCCCAAACTTAACCTTTTTTTTTTTTTTTGCTTGACCGAATGAATTGTGATGTTATACACCACTCCCAGCACAGGTGACTGTGTAAACGGTTTAGTTCCCCATCTTGTAATTACTGTCTCCTTTTTCACTGTTCCAGAAGTCTTATGAGCTCAGGTTGTTCTTTATAATCAGGACCTCTGGATGAACAGTTAACTTTGACTGTAATTAATTTATCTCTCCGGAAAGACTTGCTGTTTTCTTGCACACAGCACTGAGTGGTGCTTCACTCGGCCAGACAGGGTTGGGGTTTTTTTGTTGTTGTTTTTTTAAATCTGGCTTCCTCACATCCTTATATTTTACAGAAGTGATGATATAATTTGTTGAACACAGTTGGCCTGTGTGCAGTGAAAATGTCACGTGATCGCAGTAGAATTGCATCACTTTTCATCAGCACTTTGTCCTGGTCAGAGTCACGGGGGATCTGGTGTATATCCCAGGAACACTTCACCACCCTGCGGCTCTGTTGGGCACTTATACACCATCATTATTATCAAACTCATAAAAGTGTACTGAATAATCATTGCTGCTCTAGTTAAGTGATCTCCACCATCATTTAAAAATAAAATTACTGACCGATTAGATGTCCGTCATGGGTTTCTGGACTGAGTTTTTGAGAATCGTGGTCATTGTGTGATTAATGTAATTAAAATCTGTCCGATTGAAACAGGCTGAATTTTCATGCTTTGTTTTAGTTCGAATTTCCACCAAAGCGAACCCCTGGGATGGTAAGACGCTGAAGCCGGAGAGCGTGCGCTCTCAACTGGAGACGTCGCTCAAGAGGCTGCGCGCTCAAAGCATCGACATTTTCTACTTACATGCTCCAGACCATGAGAATCCTATCCTGGACACGCTGAGAACCTGCAATGAGCTGTACAAAGAGGTAGAGCAGTGCAGCATGACTGCGAACTTCTACATCCAGGCTCCAGGAAAACGTTCTGCTCTAATATGCCGAGCAAATGTCACCACCAAGTAATAAATTACCCACAGGACCTACTAAAAAAGCTGTAGGAGCTGCCAGTTTACATTTATTAACATGGGGGTGTATTGGACACCGTGGTAATAATAATAAATTATTATTTTGCTAACTTGCTAGTTTTTAAACAACAGTCCCATCTGGAGGTCTGAACTGGCATGATGTAGCTGAGTTTGAGGAACTCTTATGCCGCTTTTCCACTACAAACGCGTCTGAGTCGGGCTGAGCCGTGCCGTGCTGAGTCGGGCTGAGTCGAGCTGAGCGGGGCTGTTGGAGTTGCATTTCGACTACAAGCGCGCTGAACCGTGCTGGCTGGAAGTGGGTGGACACATTGGGTGGAGTTAGCGAAAGTGGGTGGACGTCACGTGATGTCGTTAAGCAGCGCAAACAGTGACATCAGTGAGCTTTTAAGCGGTAGTCTCACGACCCGAATAGTAAACAATAAACATGGAGGACATGGAGTCGTTAGTGTTGCTGGTCTTGGTGCTGTGGCTTGTTGTCACCGACAACGCCAACAGATACTGGCAAGAGCGTATAGATGAGGCGAGGCGCATAAGGCATTATAATTCTCGTAATTCTTCTCCTTCCGGGTTTGCGGTGTTTACAGATCCCAGCGTGCTCGCGGGGCGTGTGTGGGCATGTGAGGACACTCCTCCTCACCAATCAGTGCACAGGGGAGTGTCTGCTCACACCCCCAGCCTCACTCGGCACGGTTTGGCTCGCTTCAGCCCCACTCCAAAACGGTGCGAGTTTTAGGGGCTAAGCAGGGCTGACGCGAGCTGAGTCGTGCTGGTTTTTGGTAGTCGAAACGCGAGCCGTGTCGGGCTGAAGTGAGCTGAAGCGAGCTGAAGTGAGCTGAAAAAGGGTAGTGGAAAAGGGCCATTAGAGCCAGAATTACCCCCCCCCCCCCCCCCCCCCCCATGGCGTTAATGGTAGGATCCATTTAATAAAACCTTTTTGGTGTAGGCCACACCCACCACCTACAGCGCACTGATCAAACTTTTGACCTTCTCTATTGCTAGGGAAAGTTTAAAGAGTTCGGCTTATCCAACTACGCCTCGTGGGAAGTAGCTGAAATCCACTCCATCTGCAAACACAACAGCTGGGTCCTTCCCACCGTCTACCAGGTGAATCGAAGTGCTTGCATTGTTCTCTGATTTATTACTCACGCGTGTTCCTTTTCATGGAGCTTAAAGCGAGTTTTGATTGTGCGTCTTCATTAAAGGGCATGTACAACGCTATCACGCGACAAGTGGAGACGGAACTGCTGCCATGTCTGCGACACTTCGGTATGCGTTTCTATGCATACAATCCCCTGGCAGGTACGTTGGCATAACGATGTGTTTTTGGATCATCTTTTACCCTGCGTTTGTTTACACTAGCAAGTGACAAGTCATGTGTGTGCCCCCCCGATATAAAAAGTAATCCCACGTGATGCTACCACCACCATGCTTCACTGTTCTCACTGTGACGAGCAGCGTTGTTTCTAGACACTACTAGCATAATTGTACAATCGACTGTAAACGTTATACCAGAGTGCAAATTACCCCACCATAATTGGGGGGTACCATCATGGTCCACTATCCTATCAATCGCCCCCCCCCGGTCCTGTCCCGTCTCATCTATGAAAGTCGGTGTCAGTAACTCAACACAATAACTCTGAACAATAATTTTTAATGTCATTAAGAAGCATGACAAACCATACAGTATGACCACAGAAGAAAAACAGCAGTACAACCTGATAACCTTCTTTGTCAGAACAAACTGGGTATCAACACTACAAATGAGTCACATACAGTATATAGACACATGCAGAACAGTCCTGCTGAATGTCTTGCTCTCTTTCATCCTGCTGTGCCTCTCCTGTCTGCTGGGAACCCATTTTCTTTATTCACATGAACAGTGTATAAAGCCGAACTGCACCTACACTTGTACTGTAATTGTCTGTAGATCTTAGTGCTAATATTTACTACTTTTTTAGCACCAAAAAAATGCCTGATGTCTGGCCCTTTTCTTTTCCTCATGTTTGGCCTACTGTCTCTGTAAATAAACTCAAACAGGGTACTCAGATGAAACTATGACTATCTTAAAAATAATACAAAAGGAATGTAAGTAAAAACAATAGAAAACATCCATGTACTAGGCTATTTTGCCTAGGCTAGCCTACTACCTGGCTCTTTTTATGTTGCCCCCAGTCCCCAGAGGTTCTGATTGTAATTTTACATAGGCTTAGCGAGGCCTACATCAGAACTTCTTGTGCCTAATCACACACACAGGATGGGCCTATGTGCCAAATGAATTTCAGAAGGGCACAATTTATTCATGATAAAATGAGAATGGAAACATATGGAGTTCTTCTCCTTTGAAATGAGAATCGTTTCTATACCACACTGTAATAAGCTTGATTTAAATAGAGACTTAGCTTATCTTGCTAACTAACGTTGGTAACTAACGTTAATGTCCGTCCACTGTAGCGTACTGGCCTCAGTGGGTAAGTAATTCAATGTATAAAGATGTGACATGAGCTGAAAGAACAAATCACTTTAATAAATGAAAGTTGTAAAATAACACATTTTCAACAGGCTAAAAGTTGGTTAGCAACTAACATTACCAATGCACGTCTTCTGCTGCAAACCACAGACTGTATAAATTGCTGCAAACCCATGGACTGTATCTGATGAATCAGCTGAATACGGTGTGGACTAGAAGCTGTTGCTTCTAGCGCAGGACTTATCAAAGTGTGGGGCGCGTCTCCCCTAGGGGGCGCCAGAGTTCTTCAGGGGGGGCGCAACGTGAGGAAAAATAAACCAGAATAAGTTACTATTGCGGACATTTAGCGAACTTCAGCTAGCCTTTACCAGAGACAAAATGGATCGATTTTTAGTACCTAAAGCTACAGTGAGTGAGGAGTCAGAGTCTGGGCCAAGCAAAAAAAGAAGTATGACCACGATTATTTAAAGTTTGGATTTTCATGGACTAGATCTGAAGATGCTCCACTGCCACAGTGTGTTGTCTGCCAAGAGGTGCTAGCTAACGATGCTATGAGACGTTTAAAATGTGTAAAACAAGATGTTTAAAAAAAGCACAGATGTTTAAAATGTGTAAAAAAAAAGATGTTTTCAAAAAGCACAGATGTTTAAAATGTGTAAAAGAAAATGGAGCATTAAGTATAGCAACAACAAAAATTGTAAGGGGGGGCGCTGTTGTTTATTTGCTCTCTGCGGGGGGGGCTGACTCTCCCACACTTTAAAAAAACCCTGCTCTAGCGCGTTCTAGCGCTGCGGTGACTAAAAATGGTACGGTCCACAATAGGGGTGTCTGTCTGAAATCAATTTACATTAAAATGTTCCTACAATAAGAATGCCGAATGGGAGTTGGTTTGAATTATATATTCCTTTTCACAATATCAAAAAAATATCGGACCCCCCCAAAACTTATATTTTTGTCTCTTTGGGGGGTACTGGGTCTTCATTGGGGGGTATAGTACCCCCCAGTACCCCCCGTAATTCGAACTATGCGTTATACATGTGAAAATGTATTTCCTGTTGGAGTAAAATCTTTTGAAATGAGACACCGTGACTTAAATACCCTGGAATCTTTAATCAGGAGGCCTGCTTACCGGAAAATACCAGTACGAGGATAAAGATGGTGCTGAGCCTTCAGGACGCTTCTTTGGAAATACATGGGCTGCTGTTTACAGAGACAGGTAAACCATCAGACCTGTTCCTATTTCTTATTTCTGACATTTTGTGGAATTTATTCCTTCTAGAAGTCCTTAACTCTGAGTTGTACTGAGTATCTTAAATCTCATCTCATTATCTGTAGCCGCTTTATCCTGTTCTACAGGGTCGCAGGCGAGCTGGAGCCTATCCCAGCTGACTACGGGCGAAAGGCGGGGTACACCCTGGACAAGTCGCCAGGTCATCACAGGGCTGACACATAGACACAGACAACCATTCACACTCACATTCACACCTACGCTCAATTTAGAGTCACCAGTTAACCTAACCTGCATGTCTTTGGACTGTGGGGGAAACCGGAGCACCCGGAGGAAACCCACGCGGACAACATGCAAACTCCGCACAGAAAGGCCCTTGCCAGCCACGGGGCTCGAACCCGGACCTTCTTGCTGTGAGGCAACAGCGCTAACCACTACACCACCGTGCCGCCCCAGTATCTGAAATGCAGTGTTTAATACTGTAGTTTGGACTCAGGGTTCAAGGGATGCTTGAACCAGGATAAAGGCAAAAAAATCAAATCATCTGCTTTATGTTCACATCTATAGATTAACGGTAATCAGAGATTCCCTGAACTTACAAAATTAATTTTTTAAACAGTTAACTCGTTGTGCATGGTGGTGTTTTGGTCAGGGGCTTTTTTTTGTTTTGTTTTTTGGCACCACATGAATAAATTCATATAAAAACTCAGACTTTATGACCTGTCTTTAAAGCGGAGATTGGTGGACGATGTGGTACCAGAACCGGGTAACTGTCTGATAAATTAGCGAGTGAAGACGATGCCACTGGTGAACAGTAACGCAGTTATTAGTTTAATGTATTTGTTGCTGTAGTAAAGCGGTACATTTGTGTATAATCTTGGGAATGGTTTATTTATTTGGGGTGTAAACCTCAGACTTCTACAGAGTACAGTGCAGTTTCAATATCAACTCATAACGCAGCAATTTAATACAACCCCGATTCCAAAAAAGTTGGGACAAAGTACAAATTGTAAATAAAAACGGAATGCAATAATTTACAAATCTCAAAAACTGATATTGTATTCACAATAGAACATAGACAACATATCAAATGTCGAAAGTGAGACATTTTGAAATTTCATGGCAAATATTGGCTCATTTGAAATTTCATGACAACAACACATCTCAAAAAAGTTGGGACAGGGGCAATAAGAGGCTGGAAAAGTTAAAGGTACAAAAAAGGAACAGCTGGAGGACCAAATTGCAACTCATTAGGTCAATTGGCAATAGGTCATTAACATGACTGGGTATAAAAAGAGCATCTTGGAGTGGCAGCGGCTCTCAGAAGTAAAGATGGGAAGAGGATCACCAATCCCTCTAATTCTGCGCCGACAAATAGTGGAGCAATATCTGAAAGGAGTTCGACAGTGTAAAATTGCAAAGAGTTTGAACATATCATCATCTACAGTGCATAAGATCATCAAAAGATTCAGAGAATCTGGAAGAATCTCTGTGCGTAAGGGTCAAGGCCGGAAAACCATACTGGGTGCCCGTGATCTTCGGGCCCTTAGACGGCACTGCATCACATACAGGCATGCTTCTGTACTGGAAATCACAAAATGGGCTCAGGAATATTTCTAGAGAAAATTATCTGTGAACACAATTCACCGTGCCATCCGCCGTTGCCAGCTAAAACTTTATAGTTCAAATAAGAAGCGGTATCTAAACACGATCCAGAAGCGCAGACGTCTTCTCTGGGCCAAGGCTCATTTAAAATGGACTGTGGCAAAGTGGAAAACTGTTCTGTGGTCAGACGAATCAAAATTTGAAGTTCTTTATGGAAATCAGGGACGCCGTGACATTCGGACTAAAGAGGAGAAGGACGACCCAAGTTGTTATCAGCGCTCAGTTCAGAAGCCTGCATCTCTGATGGTATGGGGTTGCATTAGTGCGTGTGGCATGGGCAGCTTACACATCTGGAAAGACACCATCAATGCTGAAAGGTATATCCAGGTTCTAGAGCAACATATGCTCCCATCCAGATGACGTCTCTTTCAGGGAAGACCTTGCATTTTCCAACATGACAATGCCAAACCACATACTGCATCAATTACAGCATCATGGCTGCGTAGAAGAAGGGTCCGGGTACTGAACTGGCCAGCCTGCAGTCCAGATCTTTCACTCATAGAAAACATTTGGCGCATCATAAAACGAAAGATACGACAAAAAAGACCTAAGACAGTTGAGCAACTAGAATCCTACATTGGACAAGAATGGGTTAACATTCCTATCCCTAAACTTGAGCAACTTGTTTCCTCAGTCCCCAGACGTTTACAGACTGTTGTAAAGAGAAAAGGGGATGTCTCACAGTGGGAAACATGGCCTTGTCCCAACTTTTTTGAGATGTGGTGTTGTCATGAAATTTAAAATCCCCTAATTTTTCTCTTTAAATTATACATTTTCTCAGTTTAAACATTTGATATGTCATTGTAGTGGCTCAGTGTTGGTGGGTGGAGCACAGAGGATGGCAGGACAGAGATCGGGTTCAACAATAGCGTTTATTGTTATACTTTTCAGTTTAACAATCTTTACTCAGATCAACACACACACACGACTGGCGTCTTGTTCAGGTATGAGCTATCCTCTGCTCTCTGCTCTCCCTCTTTTTAAATAGGGTGCGGTCACTGGGAAGACACACACAAACACAGGTTAATTGACGTCAGGTGTAGTGATTCTGCCACTTACCTTCCCTGACTCCGCCCTCCTGTCACAGACCGGCGCTTGACCACGCCCCCGCTGCCACATGCCCCCACCGCCCGACTCAGGCCGGGCGGCTGTCCGGCCTGCAGCTGACCCCCCCCCGACAGGAGAGGAAGTCTGCCACGACCATCTGCGCCCCCGGCCTGTGGACCACCTTGAAATTAAAGGGTTGGAGTGCCAGATACCAACAGGTGATCCGCGCATTGGCATCCTTCATGCGGTGGAGCCACTGGAGGGGCGCGTGGTTCGAACAGAGGGTGAAAGGGCGCCCCAGCAGGTAGTACCGGAGGGCGAGGACCGCCCACTTGATGGCCAGGCACTCTTTCTCTATGGTACTGTCGCGCCCTTCACGCACCGACAGCTTCCTGCTGATATACAGGACGGGGCGGTCCTCCCCCTCCACCTCCTGGGACAAAACCGCCCCCAGCCCTCTGTCCAATGCATCGGTCTGCAACATAAAAGGGAGAGAAAAGTCAGGGGAGTGTAAAAGTGGCCCCCCACACAGTGCAGCCTTTACCTCAGAAAAAGCCCGCTGGCATTGCTCCGTCCACTGGACCGGATCTGGTGCCCCTTTTTAGTGAGATCAGTCAGCGGGCTGGTGACGTCTGAATAATTAGGTATAAACCTACGATAATAGCTAGCCAGCCCCAGGAACTGTCTCACCCCCTTTTTGGTCTTGGGCCTCGGGCAGGCCGCAATTGCTGCAGTCTTGTTAATTTGGGGACGCACCTGCCCGTTGCCCAAGTGGAAGCCCAGATACCGTACTTCCACCCGCCCAATCGCACACTTCTTCGGGTTGGCTGTGAGACTCGCTCGCCTCAGTGACCTAAGGACGGCCCTTAGATGTTCGAGGTGCCTCGGCCAGTCATTACTATAGACGATGATGTAGTCAAGATAAGCGGCCGCATAGGTGGCGTGGGGGCGGAAGACCCTGTCCATCAATCGCTGAAACGTAGCGGGTGCCCCAAACAGCCCAAATGGAAGTGTGACGAATTGGTGTAAACCAAACGGCGTGGAAAAGGCTGTTTTTTCTCGGGATAGTGGAGTCAAGGGGATCTGCCAATATCCCTTCGTCAAATCCAGTGTCGAATAAAAGTGAGCAGTGCCGAGTCGATCGAGCAACTCATCAATACGAGGCATTGGGTATGCGTCGAATTTAGACACCGCGTTGACTTTTCTATAGTCCACACAGAACCGGACCGACCCGTTGGCCTTGGGTACCAAGACCACCGGGCTGTTCCAGTCACTGTGGGACTCCTCGACGATGCCCATTTCGAGCATGGTCTCAAGTTCTTCCCGAACCACCTTTTTTTTTGTGTTCGGGTAGCCTGTAAGGGCGGCTACGCAGTACCACCCCTGGGGGCGTCTCTATGTGGTGCTCTATGAGGTTAGTGCGACTGGGCAGGGGCGAGAACACGTCCGAAAACTCGGTCTGCAACTGGGCGACCTCCGTGAGTTGGGTCGGGGAGAGGTGGTCTCCACAGGGGACCGGAGAGGTACATGATGCCAATGCCCCTTTTTGAACCTCCGGCCCCAGCTCCGCCTTCTCCGGAACCACCGACACCAACGCCACGGGGACCTCCTCATTCCAGAGTTTAAGCAGATTGAGGTGGTAAATCTGTAGTGCCCCACCCCTGTCTGTTTGCCTCACCTCGTAGTCGACGTCCCCGACTCGCCGTGTGACCTCAAAGGGTCCTTGCCACTTGGCGATCAATTTGGAGCTTGATGTGGGCAGCAGTACAAGTACCTTATCTCCCGGTGTGAACTCCCTAAGGCGCGTACCCTTGTTGTACAGGCAGGCTTGCCGTTCTTGGGCCTGCCGCAAATTCTCCTGGGTTAGGTGGGTGAGCATGTGGAGTTTTGCACGCAGGTCCATAACGTATTGAATTTCGTTTTTGCTTTGTGGAGGTCCCTCCTCCCAATTTTCCCGCAGCACGTCTAGAATGTCGCGCGGCTTACGCCCATATTTATAATTCGAATGGGGAGAACCCCATGGAGGCTTGGGGGACCTCTCGCACTGAAAACAACAAGGGCTTGAGCCACTTATCCCAATTACGTGCGTCCTCACGAATTTTTTAATGATATTCTTGAGGGTGCGATTGAATCGTTCCACTAAACCGTCCGTTTGTGGGTGATACACGCTGGTGCGGATCGGCTTAATCCCCAATAACCCATACAGTTCGCGCAGTGTCCGTGACATAAATGTGGGGCCTTGATCAGTCAGAATCTCTTTCGGGATTCCAACTCGGGAGATAACGCGGAAGAGCGCCTCTGCAATACTGCGTGCTGAGATACTGCGCAGAGGCACTGCTTCCGGGTATCGCGTTGCATAGTCCACCAGAACTAATTTAAAACGGTACCCTCGTGCTGACCGATCTAATGGCCCGACGAGATCCATCCCAATGCTTTCGAACGGGGTCTCGATTAATGGGAGAGGGCGCAAAGGTGCTTTTAGAATGGCCGCTGGATTTACTAACTGGCATTTGCGGCACGCCATACACCACCTATGAACATTGCCACGAATCCCTGGCCAATAGAATCGGGCCATTATTTGGGCTAGTGTCTTATCCTGCCCTAAGTGTCCAGCCATGGGATTAAAGTGAGCTGCCTGGAATACCAATTCCCGGCGGCTCTTTGGAATTAAAAGTTGCATGACTCGCTCTTTAGTTTGAGTGTCCTGCGTCACACTGTATAACCTATCCTTCATAATCGCGAAGTAGGGGAAGGATGGGGTGGCGTTCGGCTGGAGCGTTTGACCATCGATTACTCTCACTTGGTCAAACGCATGTCGCAGAGTCTCGTCTCGCGACTGCTGTAATGGGAAATCTGCGAGGGATTCCCCAATAGAGAGAGGAGAGGCCGGCGGCTCCTCACTCTGACGCGGAGATGACGTAGACGGCTCTGTGACAGCTGCTCCCACCAAAGGGACACCGGGACCTCCCCCTGTTAAATGGCAGGACCCACTCTTTACTAAGCGTGTCATTAAATCCCGAAATCCTGGCCAATCAGTCCCCAAAATTAAAAAGTGGGTAAGGCGAGGATTAACTGCCGCCTTCACTATAAATTTTTTCCCTCGGAAAAAAATGTGGACTGACACCAAAGGGTAGCTGTGAACGTCCCCGTGCACACACAACACCTTCACCCCCTGTGCTCCCCCCAATGCCTCGTTTTGCACCAGGCTTTGGTGAATTGAGGTCTGATTACAACCAGAATCCACCAACGCCTGATATGTATCCCCTTGAATACTCACCGGTATGCAATACTCTCCGGCCCGATCGAGGGCGGCTCCTGGCGCGTCGGGGATCCGAACCACCGCGCCCACCTCCATCGCCGTGCACTGCTGTTGGAGGTGGCCCGGTTCCCCGCAGTGCCAGCAAACCGGCCCGGGCTTCCTCTCTGCACCAGTGTTCTGGGGCTCACTCACCTGAGGGGGGGGAGAGACAGACACCAGAAGGGAGGAACGGGAGGGCACCACGGGTGCGGTGGGCTGGCTGGGGTGGTGCCGGCCCCCGCAGTGGGGGAATGGGGCGAGGACGGGACACAGAAGGAGGGAGAGAGAAGAGGAGAGGCGGTCTGCTGTCCTGCTGCCGTAACAGCCGCCAAATGTTCCTCCGCCAGCTCGATGGCCTGATCCAGCGACGCCGGGCGGTGGCACTGGACCCACTCCGCGGTTCCTGTCAGCAAGCCCGCGATGAACTGCTCCAGCACCACCTGATCGATGATCTCCTCGGTGTCGTGGTTGTTGGCCCTCAGCCACCGCCAGCAGGCGTCCCAGAGTTGCTGGACAAACACGAACAGCCAGCCGACTTCCTCCAAGCGCAAAGCGCGGAAGCGCTGGCGCTGCTGTTCGGGGGTGCGCCCCACACGCTGGAGGATGGCCCGGCGAAGGTCCGCGTAGGCCGGTCGGCGGGGAGCTGTAGCGCGGCCAGTTGTGCCTCTCCCGTTAGCAGGGGGAGGAGGCGCACCGCGCGCTGATCCATTGGCCACCCCGAGGTCTCCGCGACTTGCTCAAAGAGCGTGATGAAAGCCTCGGGGTCATCCTGCGGGCCCATCTTTGTCAGGATGAGGGGGGATGGGCCCGCGATGGAAGCGTCGGTTGTCCCCGCCAACGCGAAGAGGTGCCGGAACGCCTGTCGGTCCCCTTGCTGGGCCAACACCAGGGCCTCGAAGCGCTGCTCCTGCTCCTTACAGAGCATGACTAGCGCCTGATGCTGGCTTTGCTGGGCCGTGGCGAGGGTGTGGACCAGGTCGGCGAACGGGGAAGACTCCATGGGGCGGTTCGGCGTTGGTGCTCCAATTCTCCCGGGTTTCTGCACCACTGTAGTGGCTCAGTGTTGGTGGGTGGAGCACAGAGGACGGCAGGACAGAGATCGGGTTCAACAATAGCGTTTATTGCTATACTTTTCAGTTTAACAATTTTTATTCAGATCGACACACATACAACTGGCGTCTTGTTCGAGGATGAGCTCTCCTCTGCTCTCTGATCTCCCTCTTTAAATAGGGCGCGGTCACTGGGAAGACACACACAAACACAGGTTAATTGACATCAGGTGTAGTGATTCTGCCACTTACCTTCCCTGACTCCGCCCTCCTGTCACAGACCGGTGCTTGACCACGCCCCCGCTGTCACAGTCATCTATGTTCTATTCTGAATAAAATATGGAATTTTGAAACTTCCACATCATTGCATTCCGTTTTTATTTACAATTTGTACTTTGTCCCAACTTTTTTGGAATCGTGGTTGTATTATAATCTATTGTATGATTTGATTTAGTCGCCTCCAAATCGATGTGTCCCCAACTTTGTTCGGGGTCTGGAGTCGGCCTGCTGTTAATTCGAGAATGATGAGAACGTAGAGAAGGAATGGTTAAGTATCAGAGTTCGGGGCAAATCACCTTGCTAGCCTTTTAAATTACTTATCTGTTTTTAAATATGAGATGATTATTATTTTAAAATACACTGGTCTTTTTTTTATTCATTTCGAATCAATTCTAATTGATCACAGTAGATTTTATATTTAATAATTGTCCAATTGTTACACCCCTCATATTTAGCTTGTGACACAATATTGTTAATTAAGCTGTTAGTTTTGTGGGCGAACTCCATTTAACTGTCATTCTCGTTTGTTTTTGTGGTTTTACAAGACCACTTTACCTTTTTGCTGTAATTGATCAATAAATCCAGTTCAGTTTGGTTTTTATTTCTGCACTAAACCATAAACAGATTAGGTGTTTGATTAGTTTTTTGTTTTTCCCCCCATTCTGTTAATCTGAATCTTTTAGGTATTGGAAAAGGAGCCATTTCGACGCTATAGAAGGAGTCCTGAAGGGCCTCGACACGGCGTATGGTGCTGAGAAGCCGAGCTTAACTTCAGCCGCTATACGCTGGATGTATCATCACTCTCAGCTCAAGGTACGAGCTCCTGAACCGAGTGTAGAACATTCCATGGATAATGATCTCGGAGTCTCTACGTGTGTGCATGGAGTGAGAAGATTTGCATTTGAGCTGATGGTTTTTGAACGTGGAGGATGACAAGGGACCTTTAATAATTTATCTACCAAAAAAAAAATTCCAGGTTAAAAATTTAATATGGGTGAATTCTGTAACTATCCAAAATATAAGACCGAAGCAAAGTTTTTTTTTTTTAATTAACATACACGACGACCACTTGCGTAGCTGCATAGAGATTGCAGTTTCTGTTTTTATGATGTCCTAAGGGGATACAAACTTTTGCACTCAGTTTTAGCGTAGCCCCATAGGCATAGCGTGGATACAAAGAAACTCATCGAGTTGTGTTCTGATGGTTTCGGTCCTGTGCATGCCTCCACCATACCATCCATCCAGGACGAACCCAGGACCTTCTTGCTTTGAGGCAACAGTGCTAACCAATGCTAACCATGCCAGTGTGTTAGTAATTACCAGTCCTAGACGCCGTCTAGTGGCCAGCGTTATAGCCGGCAAAGAAATAAAACAAGAGGCTGGCTATGATCTAAGAAAATTCTATAACCCAGAAACAGATGGGAGCTCCGCTTTTAGCCAGTGCCTAAATTTATATATTATCTGTATGCAGTTGAACCTGTAGGACTGAGCCTGGATCAGCACTCTGTGATCCTAACACTGGCACTACGGAAGAATGGCATCAATTATTCTACATGAAGTCTTTAACTGCAGAATTCATTGTTTTAGCAAATAACTTGTGTACATTTTGAAACGCATCCTGTTCTAACATGATTTGCTAAAATTGTAAAGTCTGCAGCAACTTGCATTGTGTGTAAATAACGTATCTGGGAGAAAATGGGCCAAATCACCTCAACTGCATGAGCCGAGTTGTTATATTTTCTATAATTATGCCGGTGTGTGTCTCAGGGTGAACGTGGAGATGCCGTGATCATCGGGATGTCCACCATGGAGCAGCTCCTGGTGAATTTAGCAGCAACTGAAGAAGGTCCTCTAAAGCAGGAAGTGGTGGACGCTTTTAACCGTGGCTGGGATTTAGTGACTCACGAATGTCCTAACTACTTCCGCTAGAGATGTGACGGACCTGAGGGGAAACTGCAGACACCTCGAGTTACACCTGTAAACGAGGACCATCTACTATAACCTTATTAATCCCTGAGCTATATTCTATAAAAAGGAGTTATAATCTACAGGGACTTGACCAGAAATGCCTTTGATTCTATTCATGTTTAATAATTCAAGCTGAATTTGGAATTTTTTGTAATTTAGCACTTATTTTTGATGTCACTGGTAAACAATTTGTTTTTTTTTTATTTTTTAAATATAAAGATTAAACATGTAATCCCATCTCAGCACACCTAAAGTAAGTAAACTGTCATCTTGTCATGTAGTATATTATTTGGGACGTTGAAAGGCTCGAACAACTGTATGGATCAGTCGTATAAAACATTTGGGTCAGGAATTACATAACACGCTGAATAAAAATTTGCACAAATATGTATCCTGATTTTGCAAGCTAAAACACGTCCATGTGAAAAGTCTATTGTCCATCATTTCTTTTCATGAACTGTCCTCATCATCAAGTCAAGTCAACTTTATTGTCAAATATGCTATACATGCTCGACATACAGCACAGATGAAATTTCAGTCCTCTCTGACCCACGGTGCAAACAGGCAATGCAATAAATAAAAATAGAATAATTGAAAAAAACAAACAACAGTATAAACAGTAGATAGGAACTAGACATAGACTAAACACTCAGACAAACAATATAAACAGCATAAACACTCTAGATATGAACTAGACGTAGACTAAACACTTTTATATATATATATACACACACACACACAAATTGGTTCAAATAACCAAACAGTCAAGGGCACTTGAGGTATAGCAGGTAAACATGAAATAAGCAGTATAAACAAACTAGCAGCTGTTAAGATGAGGTAGTGTCGTCGTTATCTTTTTCCTGCTCGGCCTCTTCATCACCTTCCACTAGCAGTGTGAAATCTCCAGTCTCTGAGTTCCACATGCACTTTACAGTCACTTTGAATTCAGCCATCTCGATCCCGAACAGTTTCTGAAAGGAATTCATGATGAAATACGATTAAAGCATAAAGTTCACGAGGTCACCAGCGCGCAAACGGCCGAGTTTAATCAGCTTAAAATTCTCACACCAAAACCTTCAGCTGTTTGTTTTATAGGGAAAAAAAAAGTAACTTGTTTTTATCTTCAGTCTAAAAATAAATCTCAGTTCCACAGTCTGCTTCTCTAAACTGCACCGCCACCTGCTTCAGTTATTGATGCATTTGAAAAAAAGTTTGCATGTCAATGTTACCAGGTAATAAACAAAATTAGTCTAATTATGCAGACAATTATAGAAAATCGTGCTTGCTGATTGGTCGAGAGATTTGGACTATTTCTCGATAATCACCTTGAGCGACTCGGCAAAATGGCGGCCGCGCATGAGAAAAAAAAACACAGTGGCCTGACCAGACCCGTGAACCTGGCTGCAGTGGAGGGCACTCCTGAGCCTCACCAAGATCGAGCAGTACGCTGTGCATGCAGAAGGCTGCTGAAAGGAAAGGAGAAGACAAAGTCAACACAAAGAGACCAAGACCTACATGCCACCACTCTTGCTCTTCTCCAGACTGCTCAGCCTGGACCTAGAGGAAGAGGTCAAGGTAGGGGCCGAGATAGGACGACCTGGGGTGACTTGTCCTGGATAAAAGGCACAACCTGCTACAACTGCAATCAGAAGGGACACATTGCTCGAAATTGTCTCCACAGTAGCAGCCAGAAGCCCTGTGAGGAGTACAGCAAAGCAGACTGATGGGTGGACTCCGGGAACGGGCCCCGCACAGAGAACAGGGGAGGTAACACACACCTGATGATCCACATACACAAAGACAGGAGCATTCACATAACGTTAAACACATTAGTAGCAGCACCTGCATGCAACAGCAAGACTACACAGAAACGCCCGATACACCAGTCCAGATAGATACACCTGAAGTTGAATTAAGTTTGTTAAAATACACAACTACTCCCTTTTCTAAACTCCCTTGTATGCCCCTCACTGTATGTGGGCATGTGTTAACCTTTTTAGTAGATTCTGGAGCAGGACACTCAGTGATACAACATGGGGTACTTCCAGTAGACCCACCGCCCAGCTCAAATTCTATTCAGACAATGGGCATCTCAGGACGACCTGTAACCGAAACTTTCTCCGTCAACCTCCCGTGTACCGTAAAAGCGAGGGAGGAATAGTTGCGTCCCACTTATTTCTCATCTCACATACATGTCCAGTAAATTTGTTAGCATGCGATTTAATGTGCAAATTAGGGGTAAATCTCACGTCCACTCCAGATGGACTAACTATTGAAGTAAGTGAAATGTGTGGTGTGCAGTATGGGTTTGGAAACCCTCTGTATGTGTATGTCTGGCGGCTCTGCTGAGATCAACTCACACAAACTCCCAAACACCTTGTACAGCTCGCATACTTGAACACCTCATCAGATGACACAGATT
This sequence comes from Neoarius graeffei, assembly GCF_027579695.1. Classification (NCBI taxonomy): domain Eukaryota; kingdom Metazoa; phylum Chordata; class Actinopteri; order Siluriformes; family Ariidae; genus Neoarius; species Neoarius graeffei. Next base: position 2,694,202 of record NC_083594.1, on the reverse strand, counting down.
ATATGAAAGAGGAAGATTTGCACTGCACAGCACATGTTCACCAAGGGCAAGATGTAGAGTTTGAAAAGACTTGGTTTGCAGACTCCCAAGCATGTGAAAGATTGACCCTCAAAACTACATATTGGTCTAAACGTTATTGCGCTGTGCAGGTCCATTTTACTCGTTGTCCGAACACCTGCATCAATGTTCATCGCAGTGTTCTCAAACATGTTATACGCGGCCTCGTGTCAGAGGACTTTGAGGTCGACTGCTGCCAGCATGATTTCTTTGACATCGTTAATTCTATACCCCATGTCTCATTAGCAAAGCCATGAGCCGCCCATTGGAAAGACGTGGGGGTGTGGCTCAAGAAGTGTGCAGCCAATGGCAATGAATGGTCCCAAACAGAGGACCCTAGTGTGTTGTTTTGCCAAAAGCTTGGGGTCTACAAACAAAGTCATGCTATGTGTGTGTATGTTAAGCGCAGTGTAATATTAGCCACTGATGACCAGGGTCTTGGGGACCCCGGCCATAGTGGCCTGTTTGTCTCTGTTTCCACAGGCATAACTCCAGCAGAGGTGCACCCCAAATTGGCGGGAGTTCCAAATTCCATTTGGGCGAAGGGTAAACGTGATGTAGGCCTAATAAAGAATGCTGAACCAGTGGTGATCACCCCAAATCAGATTTCAGGCCTAGACAGACCCAGTACCCACTCAAACCAGAAGCAATCGCAGGTATAAAACCGGTCTTTGATTCGTTGCTGAAGGCAGATGTAATTGGCCCTTGCCAGGACTTTCCAGTGCGCACTCCTATTTTTTCCAGTTAAGAAGGCAAGAAAACCGTCCCAGCCCAATGAGTGGAGGTTTGTCCAAGATCTGCAAGCAGTCAATGCTGCGGCTGTCCCGCGCACACCAGATGTCCGTAAAGAGCGCTCTGCAGACCACACCCACGCTGGGACTGCCTGACCCCAATAAACCATTTTGTTCAAAGTGTAGATGAAAGGAAGGGTTTTTATGACCTCTGTTCTTTTGCAGAAACACGGGGATAGATTGAGAACTGTAGCCTACTTCTCCAGCAGGGTGGATCCAGTGGCGGCTGGACTTCCTGTTTGCCTGCGTGCAGTTGCTGCAGCTGAAAAGGCAGTAACTGCCTCCAGAAATATTGTGGGGTATCCTAACCTCACCCTTTGGTCCCACATGCTGTCTCCCTGCTTCTGTTGGAGAAAAAGATGTCACATTTGTCAGCACAGAGATGGTTGAAGTCTAACACGGTCATACTTGATATGCCTAACATCATTGTGAAACATTGTTCTGTTCTGAATTCTGCCTCTCTTCTCCCTACAGAGGACGATGGAGAGCCACATGACTGTGTTGCTCTCACTAATGAGTTTTGTTCCCCCAGGGCAGACTTAAAGAGTGATCCTTTGGAAAATCCAGACATGATCCTCTATGTGGATGGTTCAGCCTCCAGAGACGGGAAAGAACAAAATAGGTTTTGCCATAGTCTCAGATCACGAGGTCCTCAAGGCGTCATGTCTGCCCTCAAACTTGTCGGTGCTGGCCGCAGAGCTCTGTGCCCTTATCGAGGCATGCAAATTGGCTGCAGGGCAATCTTTCAATATTTTTACGGACAGCAGGTATGCATTTGGCGTTGTGCACGATTTTGGCACCATTTGGAAACACAGAAATTTTCTCACTAGCACAGGATCTCCCATTGCACATCATAAACTGGTCTCTGAGTTGTTGGATGCTGTTCTACTCCCTAGAGCCATTGCTGTGTGTAAGTGTGCTGCCCATACTAACAATACTGAATCTTGTGTCTCAAGGAAATGCCAGGGCGGACGCAGCAGCTAAGTGTGCAGCCTCAGCTTCCAGTTCACCCTCTAACCTTGCTTTTCCTCAGGTTTCTACCTCCTGTTTACAGCTAGCAGACCTTCAGAGCACTGCCACCCAGGACAAGAGACAAGTCTGGAAACAGGCTTGCTGTATCTTTGCAAACTTGGTCTGGGTTTGTCCCTCGGGCCGTCCCTGTCTACCAAAATACATGTTCCCTTTCTATGCAAAATTGGCACATGGGCTCACCCATGTGTCAAAAGGGGGGATGGTAGCAGAAGTAACAAAGAGATGGTTCACAAAGGGGTTTTCAAATTATGCTGTGAAATTTTGCAAGCAATGCTTGATATGTGCACAACATAATGCAGGTCAAGGTATCAGACTAACTCAAGCAACACAGTGCTGAGCACACCCAATACCAGACAAACCATTTGATCATCTCCAAATGGACTTTATTGAACTGACACCTAGTGAAGGGAAAAGGTATTGCCTGGTAATAGTTGACGTTTTCAAAATGGGTTGAAGTATTCCCCACAGCTAAACAGGACTCAGAGGCAGTAGTCAAAGCACTCCTGAGAGATATAATTCCTAGGTGGGGTATACTTAGCAAAATCTCAAGTGACAATGGAACACCCTTTGTTAATGCAGCCCTAAAGAAAATAGGAGCATTCCTAGGGATAGACCTGAAACAACATTGTGCCTACCATCCTGCCAGTGCGGGAGCAGTAGAGAGGGAAAATGGGTCCCTTAAAAAATAAACTAAGCAAAGCTTGTGCAGAAACAGGACTAGGATGGACAAAAGGTCCTCCCTGTAGTACTCACACAAATGAGGATGCAAACTAAGCCTAAACATGGGTTAAGCCCATTCGAAATTCTGTTTGGATGAGTACCCAACACGGGGATAGGGCCAGCTCAAGGAATACTGCTGGACACCACACTGTGTGATGATGCAATGTTGAATTACTGTGCAACATTGTCCTCTGCTTTGAAATCTATCCACAAACAGGTAAAAGAAGCACTTCCCAAACCCGCTGAGGGATCTACAACCAGGGGATTGGATCGTGGTGAAGGACTTCTGACGAACCAAGTGGAACAAGCCACGGTGGAATGGCCCGTTCCAGGTCCTGCTCACGACCCCAACGGCAGTGAAGATCACGGGCAGAGTGACGTGGATCCACGCTAGCCACTGCAGGAGGGTTCCTGAACCGGCTGAGCAGGAGGAAAAGAAGGCCTAAGTGACCCAGACACTGACTAAAGCTTGTGAGGAAGAAAGGCATCACTGCATGGAACAGTGCAAGTATCACATCAATCACGCACGCACCCTCAATAGGGAAGAGTATTTCAGTGTCTAGCCGATAGACAAGTCTTAGGGTTTCGAGTTTCCTCCAAGTCCCGGTGAGGTGGGACGAGGGCTGATAGGGCGTGCCCGCCCTCTGAGCACCAATACACGTCAAGAAGGGCAAGGGTTAACTCGGTAACATCACTGAGGCACTGAACAAGATGCGCAAGGTTGCTGAACAATTATGAGCAGACTAACATGGAGGAGACAAAGACAGCTGGTGGCGTTGGTTCAGTGGATGGAAGACTCTGATTCTATCCACCATACTGGTCCTGGGCTTACTGATTGTGATGTTATGTTTGCTCCCTGTTTTCTGTCAATGTTGTATGTCTGTGTTTCAGAGGCAGCTGACAAATATCGGTTACCAGATGGTGAAAATAGACTCAGACAACTTGCCTGACTGGTCTCCAAACCCACACGAAGACCACAACCCACCGTTCGATGACATCAGCACAGTTGACATGAAATTAGCTTGAACTTAAAACATTTTCATTTGTGGTCGTTTCCTGTTCTATTGTTTCCTGATCTATGTATGTAGCTTGCTAGCATTAACTTAAGATGTCTGTCTTATAAAAAACAGCCCCAGCATTATCCCTGTACACTCAATGACGTGTTAAGTCGAATCTCTCTGAGAACTCTTATCACTGAAACTGTGTACAGTTCTTTTCTTTCTTTAGCAATTATTATCCTGTAGGATAAAAAGGGGGGAGAATGTGAGGGAAATTTAATGGACAAATATTATTATTCTCTGTGTTTCTGTGTGTTGAGCTCAAGTGGCCTAATATACTGAGAAAGATGTTTTTTCAATGTTGTAATCACTTTTCTGTGGCCTTGGCTGGTGATAAGCAGGGTGCCTGAGTTCTCCATAACTATGCATCCGCCTGCACATACCAGAGCACGCCAGGTGCACGCTTTAACAAAGCTTCATAGAAAATCTTGAGCCAAATCACATGAAGATGGAAGCAGTAAGCGAATGCCTTTAGAGTATAATAACAGCCACTAAAACACAACTCAGAGTACGCGTTACTCTCGGCATCATTAGAAGTGGTGTCTTCTTCTCTTTCCTTTCCTATTTTATATATCTGTTTATATGATCTACTATAATAACTGAAAAGACGACTGCTAAGCGTTCTGAAGTGTTTATTAGAAATTTCCATTACACATCCCACTTTTAAAGATTGAAAAATTGTTTTATGATCACCTGTGTATTTATACTAAAACATTTATCCACCTCAGGTTCTGTGAATATTGATGACTTATCCATACAGGACACTTTTTTGATGGAATAAAAACGTGTTCTATTCCCTTCTAGTGTTTGATAGCATGCAGTATTTTAGCATATCGCTTATTCTACGTGTATTACGTCACTCTACCCAATGGAGAACGAGTGTTGAATATGGTTTACCATATTGCATGGTTGTCAAGACGACATGACGTCACACGTCGGAAACATAAGACTTCCACACTAGTGAGTGACTGACAATTTGTAAACAAACATGGCTGCCAGGTTTGCATCGTTAAACACGGAAGAGTTTGAAAGAGAAAGATGCGGTGAACACCTGAAAGGAACGTGTATGAATAATAATAATAATAATAGGGCGGCATGGTGGTGTAGTGGTTAGCGCTGTCGCCTCACAGCAAGAAGGTCCGGGTTCGAGCCCTGTGGCCGGCGAGGGCCTTTCTGTGCGGAGTTTGCATGTTCTCCCCGTGTCCGCGTGGGTTTCCTCCGGGTGCTCCGGTTTCCCCCACAGTCCAAAGACATGCAGGTTAGGTTAACTGGTGACTCTAAATTGACCGTAGGTGTGAATGTGAGTGTGAATGGTTGTCTGTGTCTATGTGTCAGCCCTGTGATGACCTGGCGACTTGTCCAGGGTGTACCCCGCCTTTCACCCGTCGTCAGCTGGGATAGGCTCCAGCTTGCCTGCAACCCTGTAGAAGAGGATAAAGCGGCTAGAGATAATGAGATGAGATTTCAAAACAAAGTATTTTATGTGACTCGGCGTTGACAAGTGACATCTTTATTGTTTTGTTTTGCTCACGGTGCGTGGCCGAGATAGTGGGTGGAGTTCACTAGGTTGCACACGGCAAATGAAATTGAAAACAACGCAACGCAAGAAAATGAGCGAGAGAGATGTCTTACCTGGTTGGTGTGCAGGGCAAATTTAACTGTTGTGACGCGAGCCAATGCGATCTGAAGCTGCCGATTTGGCATCCAATTGGAGCTGCACATGCGCTTTAAACCAGCGCGAGATCCAAAGTTTAGTATGGCGTTCCATCGAGACAGCAGTACACCACTGGTAAGTCATCTCTCCTTCATTCATTCAAGCTGCAGTTTTAAATTGTACTTTTGGCCTTAATCCACTATTTTAGTCCACTGGGTGAAATCCACTGTTTGTAAGCTTGGCGCTGGTCGCGGTATCTGATTTGATCCGACGTTTGCGTTGACAATGAGTTAGTTTACTGATAATTGCATTTATGGCTTTGTGCTCTTGGTTGCGTGGATAAGTATTATTTGTGGGCTTGTCTTGTGTAAATGTAGTGTGTAAATATAGTGTTAAACTTACTGGTAATGGCTATGATGTTTAGTAACACAAATGGTTTAATGCAATGTTGAATGTTATGGCTATGTGTTATGTTGCTAACTGCTATGTTGTGCTAACTGTGCTATGCTGTTTATTTACATTGCTAACTGCTATGCTGTGCTAACTCTGCTATGCTATGTGGTTTATTTGCAATGCTAAACTTGTGTAGCTAGAGTTAAAGAGCAAGGCTGTTGTTGTATTGTGGCCTTTTCCTTATTCAGTTAAATGTGCATTTACTGATTAATATGTTGACATTATAGACATGTAGTATAATGCGATCTACATTTAACTGTAATATTTATAATTCTGGGTACATATTTTCATCTTTAGCCTATTGCTATATATGTTTGTGTACTCTGATGTTGTTGTTTAGTAGACTTGGCTTTCACTTACATCATGGCCTTATGGCCTCTTGTGTTTATAGGTTAATAACCTAAAGATTGTGGAACTAAACCTTGAATTCAACTAAAGAAATGTGGAAATGAACTTGAATTCAGCTAATGAAAGTGTGAAACCACTAAAGAAAATGTGGAACTAAACTTGAATTGAAAAGGAATAAAGAACCACAAAGAGTTATTACGATCTACTGCGTCTTGATGCCCCCTTTCGGTGGGATAACCGAACAGTTATTAACCAAGGTGCACCACCAAGTAAACCACCAAGCCATCTAGTCGACCTGTTAAGAAGAGGAAGAGGAAAAGCCCTCTGTTAAGCTCCACTTCATATAGCAAAATGGAGTCGACCGAAATTGTGGCCCTAAAGGGAAAGCAGGCCTCTGTACACGCAGCATTGACAAAAAGGAGTAACAAGCTCTCTCTCACTATTGACATTATAGAAAAAGGAGCACTCATTGAAGAAATCTGTGCACTTAGTGGTGACTTCAGCAAGGTGCATGACATCGGCCTAGAGCTCCTGGAGGCCTTAGCAGAGGTGGATGGTGCTGAAGGAGAGGCAGCGAGGGTCAAAGCAAAAACAGAGCAATGCCTTTCTGTCTACACTGAAACCATCCAGCTGGCCAGAGAAACCCTGTGGACCAAGTTTGCTCAGCCAGAAATCGAGCTCTATGCTGAAGCCACAGAAGAGAGATGTAAAGTGGTGGAAGCCACAAATATCCAAGACCTGCTGGAGCATGATTATGAAGCCCTACGTGACAGCCTACTTGAAATGATACATGAGCTAGAGCAGAAGGCGCTTGCATGGGAGCGCATCGTCTCGGGCAAGGTCACCCACCATAAGCAGCATCTCTTCAAGCTCAGGAACAGAGCACGGGACTGGGAGCTTGGCTGGAAGATATCAAGCCACACACCCAAGCGAGAACCAAGCAGATCTGGTGTGCAGAAAACACTCAGCCAACCCACCACCCCAGCAGCCTTACCACCACCTAGCCCGCCTACCATCTTAAAACCACAAATCAGTCTGGAGAGAACACGGCTACCTGTCTTCTCAGGAGACATGACTGATTACTATTGGTGGAAGGCTGAGTGGGCAGAATTGGAGCTATTGGGCAACCCACTGAGGACTGCTGTGGTCACTCGGTTCCACCTGTTGGCAAGCCTGAGTAAAAATGTGAAAAGAGACCTTGTCTTGTTTAGTTGTGCCATGACCGATGAGATGTTCAGACGCCTCGATAACCGCTTTGGGAATAAAGCGAGGATCGTCCTGAAGATTGCTGAGGAAATCGAAGGCCTACCCCTGTGAAGGGAAATGACCCCCGGAAAGCGATCGAGTTAATCCAGGCCATGGAGCGGGCCCTGAGCAATCTGGTGATCTTGGGGGAAGAGGACGTATTAAAAAACCGCCTCGTTGCACAGTCATTGAAGAGAAAGTTGCCCAGCTCGTTAAAAGGAAAATGGATTGAGCATAAGGCAGAGCCACTGAATGAATTCAGCCCGCAAAACCACTTTGACTGTCTACTGAAGTTCCTCCAGAAACAGGAGGCTATGCTGGAGGAGCTGGACCAGTTAGATGACAGCCTCAGAGAAGGCAACTTCTCAGCAAAATCACCAGTGGACAAGTCAGCCAAAAAGGCATTCTCCAAAGCCACCTCAGGCCAAAGGGGGTCAAAGTTACAGGCAGGCTCATGCACAGCTTGCTCTGAAAAGACCCATGCCGGTAGGCTTTTTGCATGTGCCTCGTTTAGAGGGATGGATCTTCATACAAAGAAAAGTCATCTCAACTCGCACGGGCTGTGCTGTCAGTGTCTTGGCTCTCACATGCAAAGTGCTTGCAACAACAAAAAGTTAATCTGCACCAAAGCAGACTGCCGATCTGATGAGCCTCACCACTACCTACTCTGTCCCCGAGTCATGCCTCTGGAAAGTGCCAAGAGGAGGACAAATAGCAAAGGCCTCGGTCTCACTAGTTGGCAAGAAGAACTCCTGGCAAAGGTCGCTTTGAGTTGAGGCAGGAATTCAGAAACGCCTTTTCAAATAAGACCTCTGCCATAACCTGTGCTGCTGGAAATGGACCAGTGGAGTATCCGGTAGTGATGCTGCTGCTGCTGGAGGTCACAACCAACTCAGGCCAGCTCATAGGCACCTTGATAGATCTCGCCTCTGACACAAATTACATCACCCATGGCGCCGCTCAGCGGCTCAGACTGAACGGTGAGAGCATTCGACTGATAGTTCATGGTGTCAGAGGAATGACCAAGAAGGTCAGAACAAAGAGGTATACCCTCCGCCTGAGAGTGAGGACCACCAAGGGAACGGTGGTGGAACACAAGCTGCTTTGCTATGGGCTGGAAAGCATCGCTGAGGTCAGTCACCCAGTCACCCCTCAACAACTCCAGAAAATATTTCCTGATGTTGCTATGGCAGAGCTGGCCCGCCCTGAGACTATCGACCTCCTCATAAGTCATAGAGAAGGCCGTCTGGTTCCACAACCATTCAAGAGGGAGGGTGATCTCATCCTCTGGGATGGCCCGCTAGGCAAAACGGTTGGCAGTACCCACCCTGACCTCTTCGAGTCTGTTGACCTGACACTACACCAGTCTGAAACCCACTTTGCTCGAACCATGAGGACCTCCTCAAGGCTTTACAGAGAGGTCCGTGTAAGCATAAAAAGCCCGGATGAGGACTCAACACGGACCGTAACTCTCAGTAACACCAGTGCCACAAATAAAGAAATTTTTGAATGGTTCAAGTGGGACAGTATTGGGGCAGCATGCAACCCAAAATGTGGGGGCTGCAAGTGTGGCAAATGTCCCCCGGGTGGCCAAGAGATGACCCTTGGAGAAGAAAGGGACTTGGAAAAAATAAAAGCCTGTCTCTCGTATGTACTGGCAGACAAACACAGTGATTCTCCACACTGGGATGCTGCTTATCCGTGGAAGGCCAGCCTGGCAATTCTGCCAAACAACCGCCAAGCAGTTGAAGCAACCTTCTGGAACACTGAGGCACGGCTGGCAAAAGAACCTTTGTGGAAAGCAGCTTATGGAGAGCAGATTCATGACATGGTGGCAAGAGGAGCAGCCATTAAGCTCACCAGGAAGCAGAAGAAAGACTGGAATGGGCCTGTGTGGTATATCAGCCACCTGGTCGCACCCAATCCTCACTCCAGCTCCACGCCAGTAAGAATAAAATATAAGAATAGTCTGGAACAGCAGCCAGGAGTTCAAAGGGATGAGTCTGAACAACCTGCTCTATAAAGGCCCTGATGTTCTCAACCCTATCCGAGGAGTCCTCCTGAGATTCAGGAGCGGGTTGTATGCAGCCCTCGGTGATGTCAAGAAAATGTATAATTCGGTGTGGCTTAAGGACAAAGAAGTACACCTTCACCGATTCCTCTGGAGGGATGACCCCAAGGAGGAAATCAGTGAGTTTGGTGTTCTTAGGGTCAACATTGGCGACAAACCTGCCGGGTGCATTGCTCAGGTCACCATGAGGGAGACTGCTAACCTGCCCCAATTCGCATCCATGATCGCAGAACGCCGCATTCTGACAGAGGACTGCTATGTTGATGACATATTAACCTCCCATGATGACCTCCACGCTTTAATTAGGATGACCAGAGGAGTCGAAACTATCTTAAAGGCAGGAGGTTTCTCGTTCAAACCCTTGGTCCTGACCGGTCAAAGTGGGAGGAGTGAGGAACTTGACAGCGCCAGTAATGACAGGTCAATAGAGCCCAAGACCCTGATACTCCCAAATCAGATGCAGGACGAAGAAAATAAGGCTCTTGGGCAAGGATATGAGCCAGAATCTGATAAACTCCGCCTGCTGACATCGGTGAATTTTTCAAAGCGGCGAGGGAAAATGAGGACGGGCCTGGACCTACGAGAGAATGAGGTCAGAGCAAACACCCCTGACCCTCTCACCCGATGAATGCTGCTGAACCAGATTGTGGGCTTCTACGACCCTACTGGCCTGGCCTCACCAGTCAAGCAAAGAGGAGTGATGCTTGTGAGGGAGTCCTTTCAGGAGGCTGGAAAAGACCGTCCTGCCAAAGACACCTGGGATGAGCCTCTCTCTCCGCATCTCCGGGAGGCTGCAATAACACTCTTTGAGCAGTGTGTAAGACTTGGCCAGGTGAGATTTGACAGGAGCCTTACACCCCAAGGAGCCATAGGCCGTCCAATGGGAGTAACGTTCTCCGACGGCAGCGAAACTTCCTACGGAGCCGTTCTCTACCTTCGCTGGAAGACAGCGCAAGATGGTGTTGTTGTAAAGCTAGTCGAATCAAAGGCCAAACTCACCCCACTAGCTCAAAAGGGTGATGTCATTAAGGCAGAGCTGTGTGGGGCTGTGTTTGCAACCCGTCTGAAGACCTATTTTGAAAAGCACTGTCACATCAAGGTCGATAAGTGGATCCATTTTGTCGATAGCCAGACAATACTGGGGGCCATCCAGAAGGATAGCTATGGCTATGAGACATTTTTTGCAAATCGGATAGGAGAAATACAGAAGGCTGGACCTGTTGATAGCTGGAGATGGGTCGAAGGAAAAGAAAACATTGCTGACCTCATCACAAGGGGAGCACCCCCTGAGGACCTTGCTGAAGGATCAGCCTGGCAGGAAGGCCCCGGATTTCTCAAACTCCCCTTTGAAGATTGGCCTGTTAAAACTGCCAGGGAAATAATCTCCTCTGTCACCAAGGAGATCAGAGGACTCCAAAGAAAGGCATTCTCAGCGGTCACAGCGACTGGAGATCAGTCCTGGAAATGGCCAGGCCTGACAATCATGGCACTCGTGCAGCTGGTAAAACCCAAAAGATTCAGCTCCCTGACTCGTCTGTGTGGGGCTGTGGGCTGGCTGAAGAGAGCAGTGGACACCTGGCTGGGTAGTTACACGCAAGCCCCAGGCCGCTCAAAGTGGGAGGCAAGAGCATACCTGTCGGCAGAAGAAAGAGTAACTGCTTTCAAATTCTTGGCTCTTGAGGCTCAAGATGGTGTTGAGTTTCGTCACACAACTCTTGATCGCCTGGTCGTTCAAAGGGAAGAAACAGGTCTCCTTGTCTGTGGAGGGAGAATTCAATGTTGGGATGAGGACCAAGTGGCAGTACCATTGATCCCATGCAAATCGTGGCTCGCAACCCTAGTGGCCAGGGAGGCCCATGAAGAAAACCACGAGGGCGTTGCCTCAACCCTCCTGCGAACACGAAGGAAAGCCTGGATCATGCAGGGATGAAAATTGGTTAAGAAAATCCTTAATAATTGTGTCACCTGTGCAAAGCAGAAAGCTAAATTGTGTCGCCAAGTAATGAGTGATCTGCCTCCAGAACGCACCCAGAGAGCCAGCCCCTTTGAGTTCACTACCTTTGACCTGTTTGGCCCCTTTGAAGTGAAGGACACTGTGAAAAGGAGGACGACAAAGAAAGTGTGGGGTATTGTCTACTGTTGTATGGCCTCCAGAGCAGTCCATGCGGACCTCACTGACGACCAGTCTGCAGAAAGCTTCCTCCAGGCATACACCCGCTTTGTTGCCCTAAGGGGGCATCCAAGAAAACTATGGTCCGATCGAGGGACAAACTTCATTGGTGCTAAACCTGCCCTGCAACAGCTTTACAAACATCTGGATTGCCTGCAGGCTGTGTCCATGGAGAATGTGGCTGCCAAGAATGGAATTGAGTGGAAGTGGGAGTTTCACCCTGCAGATGCACCCCATAGAAATGGAGCTGCAGAGGCCGCTGTGAAGCTTCTGAAGAGGGCGCTCACAAGCCTTGGTGGGACTACAGGGTCTCTTACATGGGGAGAACTGCAGACTCTGTTCTATTAGGCAGCCAATTTAACCAATGAACATCCAATAGATGCTAGAGCTCAAGAACAGGAGAACTCCGTTGAATACTTAACACCGAACTCCCTAATCCTGGGTCGGGCATCGCCTCGAGGAGACACCTGTAGTCTTGATCTTGAGACTCATTCCTGGCGCCGACTACGAGCCATCCAAATCGGGGTGGACCACTTCTGGGCAAAATGGAGAGAACTTGCCGGCCCAAATCTCTTCATTCGACAGAAGTGGCACCGGTTGGAGAGTAATGTTCAAGTTGGTGACCTCGTCTGGGTAGCTGATCCAAATGCTTTAAGAGGTCAGTTTTGTCTGGGCCGAATTCTGACTGTCTACCCTGACAACAAAGGGATTGTCCGGGATGCAGAGATTGTAACCTGTGCTGGCATTCCAGCCTCCCAGGCAGGTGGCCGCAAGAAGGGCAGTTCTCCATTGCCCACGGCAGTCATCAGGAGGGATGTAAGAAGGCTGGTGGTCCTTCTTCCAGCGGAAGACAAAAATCCTCCTCTGGTGACCACTTGATCCACTTTCCTTGGGTCAAGTCATTATTGTCAAAACTGGCTGGTGGTGTACGCTGAACGCTGCCACCATGCCCAGTACATTGCACATGCGCCAGGCTGGTGGTGTACGCTGAACGCAGCCACCATGCCCTTATATTGCACAACATGAAGAACAGAGACTAACATAAACATACGCACTCGCTGCATTCCACGTACCCAAGCGGGAAATCACACACCTGCCATGGAATGTACATAACTATGGACACTGAACTGTGCAAGGACACTTGGTGCAACGCAAAAAAAAAATTGTATATGTGGTATAATGTAATATTTGTGTGTGACCTCATTGGATCTGTGATCACTCGGTCAAGTGGGAGGTGTTTTGTTTTGTTTTGCTCACGGTGCGTGGCCGAGATAGTGGGTGGAGTTCACTAGGTTGCACGCGGCAAATGAAATTGAAAACAACGCAACGCAAGAAAATGAGCGAGAGAGATGTCTTACCTGGTTGGTGTGCAGGGCAAATTTAACTGTTGTGACGCGAGCCAATGCGATCTGAAGCTGCCGATTTGGCATCCAATTGGAGCTGCACATGCGCTTTAAACCAGCGCGAGATCCAAAGTTTAGTATGGCGTTCCATCGAGACAGCAGTACACCACTGGTAAGTCATCTCTCCTTCATTCATTCAAGCTGCAGTTTTAAATTGTACTTTTGGCCTTAATCCACTGTTTTAGTCCACTGGGTGAAATCCACTGTTTGTAAGCTTGGCGCTGGTCACGGTATCTGATTTGATCCGACGTTTGCGTTGACAATGAGTTAGTTTACTGATAATTGCATTTATGGCTTTGTGCTCTTGGTTGCGCGGATAAGTATTATTTGTGGGCTTGTCTTGTGTAAATGTAGTGCGTAAATATAGTGTTAAACTTACTGGTAATGGCTATGATGTTTAGTAACACAAATGGTTTAATGCAATGTTGAATGTTATGGCTATGTGTTATGTTGCTAACTGCTATGTTGTGCTAACTGTGCTATGCTGTTTATTTACATTGCTAACTGCTATGCTATGTGGTTTATTTGCAATGCTAAACTTGTGTAGCTAGAGTTAAAGAGCAAGGCTGTTGTTGTATTGTGGCCTTTTCCTTATTCAGTTAAATGTGCATTTACTGATTAATATGTTGACATTATAGACATGTAGTATAATGCGATTTACATTTAACTGTAATATTTATAATTCTGGGTACATATTTTCATCTTTAGCCTATTGCTATATATGTTTGTGTACTCTGATGTTGTTTAGTGGACTTGGCTTTCACTTACATCATGGCCTTATGGCCTCTTGTGTTTATAGGTTAATAACCGAAATATTGTGGAACTAAACTTTGAATTCAACTAAAGAAATGTGGAAATGAACTTGAATTCAGCTAATGAAAGTGTGAAACCACTAAAGTGGAACTAAACTTGAATTGAAAAGGAATAAAGAACCACAAAGAGTTATTACGATTATTCTACTGCGTCTTGATGCCCCCTTTCGGTGGGATAACCGAACATTTATAGTCAAAGAGTTAAACATCCAAAATATGCACGTTTTCTGTTCTAACCATTTGCGTTGAGATTCTGAGTTGGAACTTTTGCGACGGGCCCTTTGCCCCTTGTTTACGGCACGACTGTGACGCGCTTTGCTGATATGCTGCTGAAGGCAGTAAAAGGGACTCGGTTCGACACTCAGAAGCTCGCTGTCGCACTCAAACTTTATTGTGCAGAGCAGTTTGTCAGCATGTCATTGGGTCAAAGCCTACGCAGAATCCCAGCCACGGTTCTGGGCTCCATGACGTTCGGGGGGCGCGCGGACGCGGACACGAGCGCGAAGATGGTGAGGGTGTTTTTGGAGCGCGGGCACAGCGAGCTGGACAGCGCGTTCATGTACACAGACGGGGAGGCGGAGACTCTGATCGGGGCGATGCAGCTTCCTCCGGCGGGTAGGGGGCAGCAGAGCAGCGCTTTCAGCACAGGAAGCAAATAACGCTTCAGTGAAGCCTAAAGTAAAATAATCATTAAAAAAACCCTATCCACTGCTTTTAAAGTTTATCATTTGTAAATGTTTTGCAATATTAAAAGTAGCATTAAAACATAGTTTAGTAAAAAGCTCTTTCAGCATGGTGCTGAAATGACCTCGATATTACTGACATGACTCTAAAGCACACATTCATACAGGAACACACACACTGTTGGATAGGGGAGACTGGGGTCGGTTGTAAGCATGTAGCATGAGGTTAATATCCGAGGACATACAAGTGAGTTAAAGGACTAAAACATGGCAGAGATTCAGGTGTAACATCTAAACATTTAGTGTTTATCCTTTTAGATGCAGATGATCAATCGGTAGTCTTTTGCATTTACTTTCCTACAACACATCCTTCAAAAAAAGAAAGAAAGCACAACTTTGTTCATCACACACTTGTGAAATTCCTCTCTGCATTTAACCCATCTGAAGCAGTGAACACACAGAGCAGAGGGCAGCCATGCTAACAGCACCCGCGGAGCAGTTGGGAGTTCTGTGCCTGCCTCAATGGCACCTCAGCCCGAGGGCGTCCCATATTAACCTAACCGCATGTCTTTGGACTGTGGGGGAAACCGGAGAAAACCCACGTGGACACGGGGAGAACATGCAAACTCCACACAGAAAGGCCCTCGCCGGCCACGGGGCTCAAACCCAGAACCTTCTTGCTGTGAGGCGACAGCTGTAACCACTACAGCACCGTGTCGCCAATGTTGGTCGTATATCAAGTACACGAATAACAACTGGCCTGAGTTTCCTGAAAGCATCGCAGCACAAAGATCGTCATTAAATGGAAGAGCCAGCAGCACAACGAATGCTCTCGCTCGCTCACTCTCTCCTTGTTAAGATGCTCTTGGGAAACCCACCACTGATATCTTATTTGCGTGATTTGACATATCACAAGTCTTTAAGGTTTATCTTTGAACCACAAAGTTTTCCATGAAAGAAGCCATTTTTCACGAGTGTAGAATCTCGTTTGTGTTTTGCTAAATATCTTGTTGTGGGACATGGTGGAGGAACATGAAGTCCTCCTCCTGCATTCACCCACACATGGGGGTCGTCCCAAACTTAACCTTTTTTTTTTTTTTTTGCTTGACCGAATGAATTGTGATGTTATACACCACTCCCAGCACAGGTGACTGTGTAAACGGTTTAGTTCCCCATCTTGTAATCACTGTCTCCTTTTTCACTGTTCCAGAAGTCTTATGAGCTCAGGTTGTCCTTTATAATCAGTACCTCTGGATGAACAGTTAACTTTGACTGTAATTAATTTATCACTCCGGAAAGACTTGCTGTTTTCTTGCACACAGCACTGAGTGGTGCTTCACTCGGCCAGACGGGGTTGGGGTTTTTTTGTTTTGTTTTTTTTAAATCTGGCTTCCTCACATCCTTATATTTTACAGAAGTGATGATATAATTTGTTGAACACAGTTGGCCTGTGTGTAATGAAAATGTCACGTGATCGCAGTAGAATTGCATCACTTTTCATCAGCACTTTGTCCTGGTCAGAGTCACGGGGGATCTTGTGTATATCCCAGGAACACTTCACCACCCTGCGGCTCTGTTGGGCACTTATACACCATCATTATTATCAAACTCATAAAAGTGTACTGAACAATCATTGCTGCTCTAGTTAAGTGATCTCCACCATCATTTAAAAATAAAATTACTGACCGATTAGATGTCCGTCATGGGTTTCTGGACTGAGTTTTTGAGAATCGTGGTCATTGTGTGATTAATGTAATTAAAATCTGTCCGATTGAAACAGGCTGAATTTTCATGCTTTGTTTTAGTTCGAATTTCCACCAAAGCGAACCCCTGGGACGGTAAGACGCTGAAGCCGGAGAGCGTGTGCTCTCAGCTGGAGACGTCGCTCAAGAGGCTGCGCGCTCAAAGCATCGACATTTTCTACTTACATGCTCCAGACCATGAGAACCCTATCCTGGACACGCTGAGAACCTGCAATGAGCTGTACAAAGAGGTAGAGCAGTGCAGCATGACTGCGAACTTCTACATCCAGGCTCCAGGAAAACGTTCTGCTCTAATATGCCGAGCAAATGTCACCACCAAGTAATAAATCACCCACAGGACCTACTAAAAAAGCTGTAGGAGCTGCCAGTTTACATTTATTAACATGGGAGTGTATTGGACACCGTGGTGGTAATAATAATAAGTAGTAGTAGAATAAATTATTTTGCTAATGTGCTAGTTTTTAAACAACAGTCCCATCTGGAGGTCTGAACTGGCATGATGTAGCTGAGTTTGAGGAACTCTTAGAGCCAGAATTCACCCCCCTGTTTCCAATGACATTAATGGTAGAGTCCATTTAATAAAACCTTTTTGGTGTAGGCCACACCCACCACCTACAGCGCAGTGATCAAACTTTTGACCTTCTCTATTGCTAGGGAAAGTTTAAAGAGTTCGGCTTATCCAACTACGCCTCGTGGGAAGTAGCTGAAATCCACTCCATCTGCAAACACAACAGCTGGGTCCTTCCCACCGTCTACCAGGTGAATCGAAGTGCTTGCATTGTTCTCTGATTTATTACTCACGCGTGTTCCTTTTCATGGAGCTTAAAGCAAGTTTTGATTGTGCGTCTTCATTAAAGGGCATGTACAACGCTATCACGCGACAAGTGGAGACGGAACTGCTGCCATGTCTGCGACACTTCGGTATGCGCTTCTATGCATACAATCCCCTGGCAGGTACGTTGGCATAATGATGTTTTTGGATCATCTTTTACCCTGCGTTTGTTTACACTAGCAAGTGACGAGTAATATGTGTGCCCCCCCCGATATAAAAAGTAATCCCACGTGATGCTACCACCACCATGCTTCACTGTTCTCACTGTGCCGAGCAGCGTTTGTTTCTGGACACTACTAGCATAATTGTACAATCGACTGTAAACGTTATACATGTGAAAATGTATTTCCTGTTGGAGTAAAGTCTTTTGAAATGAGACACCATGACTCAAATACCCTGGAATCTTTAATCAGGAGGCCTGCTTACCGGAAAATACCAGTACGAGGATAAAGATGGTGCTCAGCCTTCAGGACGCTTCTTTGGAGATGCACGGGCTGCTGTTTACAGAGACAGGTAAACCATCAGACCTGTTCCTATTTCTTATTTCTGACGTTTTGTGGAATTTATTTCTTCTAGAAGTCCTTAACTCTGAGTTGTACTGAGTATCTTAAATCTCATCTCATTATCTCTAGCCGCTTTATCCTGTTCTACAGGGTCGCAGGCAAGCTGGATCCTATCCCAGCTGACTACGGGCGAAAGGCGGGGTACACCCTGGACAAGTCGCCAGGTCATCACAGGGCTGACACATAGACACAGACAACCATTCACACTGTGACAGTTCGTATGGGTGGGTGGAGCACAGAAGGACGGCAGTCCAGAACTGAGTTCACAAAACTCTTTTTTTTTTTTGTCACACTTTTCAGCGTTTACACTCTCCCAGGCACACGCGCACACATCAGTCGTCTGGTTGGGGAGAGAGCTCCCTCTGCTCTCGCTCTCTCTCCTTAAATAGGGCACGATCACTGGGGAAGACACACAAACATATTAATTAACGTCAGGTGCAGTGATTCTGCCACTTACCTTCTCTGACTCCGTCCTCCGGTCACAGACCGATGCTTGACCATGCCCCCGCTGCCTGACTCAGGCCGGGCGGCCATCCGGCCTGCAGCTGACCCCCCCCCTGACAGGAGAGGAAGTCCGCCATGACCATCTGCGCCCCCGGCCTGTAGATCACCTTGAAGTTAAAGGGTTGGAGTGCCAGATACCAACAGGTGATCCGCGCGTTGGCATCCTTCACGCGGTGGAGCCACTGGAGGGGCGCGTGGTCCGAACAGAGGGTGAAAGGGCATCCCAGCAGGTAGTAACGGAGGGCGAGGACCACCCACTTGATCGCCAGGCACTCTTACGCAATGGTGCTGTAGCGCCCCTCATGCACCGACAGCTTCCGACTGATATACAGTACTGGGCAATCCTCCACCTCCTGGGACAAAACAGCCCCCAGCCCTCTGTCCGATGCATCCGTCTGTAACATAAAGGGGAGAGAAAAGTCAGGGGAGTGTAAAAGTGGCCCCCCACACAGTGCAGCCTTTACCTCAGAAAAAGCCCGCTGGCATTGCTCCATCCACTGGACCGGATCTGGTGCCCCCTTTTTAGTGAGATCAGTCAGCAGGCTGGTGTGGGTGCAATCAGTTAATTATTGATATTAAGTGATCAATCTCGTTAAATCAGTCTCATTAAATTTTGAAGGTTAATAATTAAAATGAATCAATCCCATTGAATCGTTTACTTTGACTCCTTTGAATTGAATCATACCATAGAATCACTCTCATTTGAAGTGAATCGTTCAGTGAATCGTTCAATGAATCATTTAGTGAATAATTTAGGGAATTGTTCAATGAATCATTTAGGGAATTGTTCAATGAATAATTTAGGGAATCGTTCAATGAATCATACCATGAATCCTGGATAAATTACCAAACAGCTAGATTATGGTATATTTCCAAATTATTACAATCACTTACCATATTACATAACTTTTATATGCACCCTTTTTGAATTCTTTGAGAAGATTGGGGACTTCAGATGTTGTTCACACAAATAAACACAGTTTGTTTAATAAATGAATTTATTATACGAAGATAAAAGATAAAATAATAAATCAATATATACAAGCAGTGAGGTGTGTGTGTGTGTGTGTGAAGGACTTGACCATGTGTTTAGCCTCGTGTAGCTAACTACACGTGGTGGAGGCCTAGCTTGTTGGTAGCTAAACAAAAGAATGTTATCTAAACAGAACAAAGGATTAGCTCTGTGTTTAGCCTTGTGTTGCTAGTGTGAGTTTGCTAAAGGCCCTATGGCCTAGCTAAAGTGTGTTTGTTAGGCCTGGTGAGGCCTACTGAGCACGTGTTGCTAAAGACAAGGGTATTAGCCGTAGCTAACTAAAAGCTAGCTTGTGGATTTCTAGCTGAGGTGTGGTTTATCAGGCCTGATGGCCTGCTGAGCACATGGTAGGCCTTGATTAGCTTTGTGTTGCTAAGCAGACAAAAGGGAAGCTGTAGCTAACCCACTAGCTCATAACCATACTGAATCCACTGAAATCTTAATGACATCAAGATGTATAATAATGAAATTATAATGTTAGTAAGAATAAAAGAGAGAAGCATGCGCAGCCTATCTATTAAACAATTGAGAGAACATAGAACCAAAATAAATCAACACGCTGCGTGTCTAACAGTGTAACAGATAAACCTGGGTTTAAATTCACACTATTTCAAATAAAAGCAAATTCCTAAGACTATCCTAATTATGCCCAAATGCCAAAATCTTACTTAATCCTGCCTTTAGCAAGATATGAAGAACTATTCGCCGGTGTAGTTTCGGGCCTCGCCGTGGGAGCACGTGAGTCGCTCGTGATGGAGGCGCAGAGAACTTTCGGGTCCAGCGGAGCACTTGGGTGGTTCCCGTGGAAAGCAGAGGATTCTTGGTCCGAACCTCAGTGTTCGTGAGGAAAAGTCTCTGATCAGAATAAGATGCACAGCGCTTTTGAGTTAAAAAGGATTCAATCGCTTCTTAACTTTTAACTGCCTGGGCTGCAGTCGTGACGTCACTTCTAATGCAAGTAAACCGGTTGTAACTCAGGTTGAGTTTAAAGGTCGCGCGACTCTAGAGTTTACCTTTGCCAAGGGTAAGAAAGAAAATCGCGCTGAGTGATGGATCTTGCAAGAAAGATGTCTCTTTGACGGAGAGCGCCTCTTTATGCGCCTAGACTTCTTGAAAGTCACACGCGAGAGACAAAGATAGTGGAGCTTCCGCTTGGATTTATGCGTGCATGGCAGACTGATGTAGGTGATCCCGCCCACGCGTGACGTAGGTCACACAGAAGTTGCCTGGGAATTGTAGTTCTGACACAAGATGGCGGCATGATACCTACACTGGTGACGTCCGAATAATTAGGTATAAACCTACGATAATAGCCAGCCAGTTTGGTGTAAGCCGAATGGTGTGGAAAAGGCCGTTTTTTCCCAGGATAATGGAGTCAAGGGGATCTGCCAATAACCCTTTGTTAAATCCAGTGTCGAGTAAAAGTGAGCTGTGCCTAGTTGATCGAGCAACTTATCAATATGAGGCATTGGGTACGTGTCAAATTTAGGCACCACGTTGACTAACCGGACCGACCCGTCAGCCTTGGGTACCAAGACCACCGGGCTGCTCCAATCACTGTGGGACTCCTCGACGATGCCCATTTCGAGCATGGCCTCGAGTTCTTCCCGAACCACTTTTTTCTTGTGTTCGGGTAATCTGTAAGGGCGGCTACGCACTACCACCCCCGGGGGCGTCTTAATGTGGTGCTCTATGAGGTTGGTGCGGCCAGGCAGGGGCGAGAACACGTCAGAAAACTCGGTCTGCAACTGGGCAACCTCCACGAGTTGGGTCGGGGAGAGGTGGTCTCCACATGGGACCAGAGAGGTACGTGATGCCAATGTTCCCTTTTGAACCTCCGGCCCCAGCTCCGCCTTCTCCGGAACCACTGACACCAATGCCACGGGGACCTCCTCGTTCCAGAGTTTGAGCAGATTGAGGTGGTAAATCTGTAGCGCCCCACCCCTATCCGTTCGCCTCACCTCATAGTCAACGTCCCCGACTCGCCGTGTGACCTCAAAGGGTCCTTGCCACTTGACAACCAATTTGGAGCTCAATGTGGGCAACAGTACGAGTACCTTATCTCCCGGTGCAAACTCCCTAAGGCGCGTACCCTTGTCGTACAGGCGGGTTTGTCGTTCTTGGGCCTGACACAAATTCTCCTGAGTTAGGTGCGTGAGTGTGTGGAGTTTTGCGCGCAGGTCAATAATGTATTGGATTTCATTTTTACTTGGTGAAGGTCCCTCCTCCCAATTTTCCCCGCAGCACATCCAGAATGCCGCGCGGCTTACGCCCATATAACAATTCAAATGGGGAGAACCCCGTGGAGGCTTGGGGGACCTCTCGCACTGCAAATAGCAAGGGTTCGAGCCACTTATCCCAATTACGTGCGTCCTCACTTACGAATTTTTTAATTATATTCTTGAGGGTGCGATTGACCCGTTCAACTAAACCATCCGTTTGTGGGTGATACACGCTAGTGCGGATAGGCTTAATACCCAACAACCCATACAGTTCGTTCAGTGTACGTGACATAAACGAGGTGCCTTGGTCAGTCAGAATCTCTTTCGGGATTCCAACTCGGGAGATAACGCGGAAGATACTGCATGCTGAGATATTGCGAAGAGGCACCGCTTCCGGGTATCGCGTTGCATAGTCCACCAGAACTAATATAAAGTGGTACCCTCATGTTGACCGATCTAATGGCCTGACGAGATCCATCCCAATTCTTTCGAACGGGGTCTTGATTAATGGGAGAGGGCGCAAAGGCACTTTTGGGATGGCTGCTGGATTTACTAACTGGCATTCGCGGCACGCCGTACACCACCTACGGACATCGCCACGAATCCCTGGCCAGTAGAACCGGGCCATTATTCGGGCTAGTGTTTTATCTTGTCCCAAGTGTCCAGCCATGGGATTAAAGTGAGCCGCCTGGAATACCAATTCCCGGCGGCTCTTTGGAATCAAAAGCTGCGTGACTCGCTCTTTAGTTTGAGTGTCCTGCGTCACTCGGTATAATCTATCCTTCATAATCGCGAAGTAGGGGAAGGACGGGGTGGCGTTTGGCTGGAGCATTTGACCATCGATTACTCTCACTTGGTCAAATGCATGCCGCAGAGTCTCGTCTCGCGACTGCTCTAACGGGAAATCCGCGAGGGATTCCCCAATAGAGAGAGGAGGAGCCGGCAGCTCCTCACTCTGACGTGGAGATGACGTAGATGGCTCTGTGACAGCTGCTCCCGCCAACGCGACACCGGGACCTCCCCCTATTAAACTATGGCAGGACCCACTCTTCACTAGGTGACTCATTAATTCCCCAAATCCTGGCCAATCCGTCCCCAAAATTATCGAGTGGGTAAGGCGAGGATTAACCGCCGCCTTCACTATAAATTTTTCCCCTCGAAAAAAAATGTGGACCGACACTAGAGGGTAGTTGTGAACATCCCCGTGCATGCACAACACCTTCACCAATTGTGCTCCCCCCCAATGCCTCGTCTTGCACCAGGCTTTGGTGGATTGAGGTCTGATTACAACCAGAATCCACCAACGCCTGATATGTATCCCCTTGGACACTCACCGGTATGCGATACGCTCTGGCCCGATCGAGGGCAGCTCCTGGCGCGTTGGGGATCCGAACCACAGCGCCCACCTCCATTACCGAGCACTGCTGTTGGAGGTCGCCTGGCTCCCCGCAGCGCCAGCAAACCGGCCCGGGCTTCTAGACCATAAGGTGAACCCCGTTTTCGTTTTAGGTCGCTCCGACGTCTCTGAACCACATGTTCTTTAGCTGATAAAAAGGACCAAGTTATGTTACACTTATAGCAAAATTTCCGCGTCACAGAATCGCGCTCGTTTTTTTAAATCAAGACACTTTCTGAAGAACTATTTTCCTCAGATTGGAATGTGATTTTGACGTCACGACACACCACGTGACCGCGCTAAACCAATTGCGTAGCCGATTTACGACAACAAACTGGAAAAATGACAGCCTGCTTGTTGTTGTCAAATGTAACCAACATAAAAGAATCTCCCAAAATATCCTTGTAAAGTGGGCCAAATTGATTCTTAACAGTGCTTTATTTATAGCACGAAGAACATTGATGCAAGTGGATGATAAAGGCAGACATTTCATGTTGTCATTTTGATCAGTAAATGGAAACAATTTAATTATCAGTGATAACCATTCATGTATTTCTAAAGTGGGCTAAATGGATTCCAAACAGTGCTTTATCTATAGCACAAAGAACAATGATGCAAGTGGGTGATAAGATAGACCTTTTTCATGTCATTTTTATCAATAAATGGAAATAATTCTAATTATCAATGATAAGGAACATTCAGGTATTCATTTGTTCATTTATTCACTCACAACTATATACAACACATAAAAACAATCGTAAGTATACATTGACTGGCATAAACTTGTATACATATATAAATAAACATCATAATAAAATGAATGATAATGGAATAGAATAGAGGTAAAAACCACATGACATGCTATTCCTCAGTGTCAGGGCAGTTATCATCATCTTTCTCTTCTGTTTCCTTTGTGTTCGAACAGCTGGAACACCTGCACAAGTCTGTACAACAGAGTCCTACAGAGACACAGGAGCATCTATTTGTCTCACAGGCACTCCCTCTGCAACCACAGTGTATCACATGCAGAACAGTGTCAGGGGCTGGATTTCTTGTCATCCATGTCACTTGTAGATTTCCATCTTCCAGATGCCAACCATATCCAGCGGGAGATGGAGCGCCAATGTTTTGTTTCACACATGACCTCATGATTGCAGCCTGATAATTTGCCCTTTTGCAGTGCTGGTGGAGGGCATCACTTGTTGGGGGGATAGATAATTCTGGCAAGGCTGATGATGCCATACAGAAAGCCTTGTACCTAGCCTCATTGATATTTTCTGCAGCTGGCTGATCGTACAGATGGCATACATATTTGCAAAGTAATGCAAATGTTGAGTGGTCTAAGTTAAAGTCAGTCCCCAGATTTTTGAAAGCCTTCAGGTAGACATCTTTCTCACATGCCACAGCAAATGTCTTCCTTTTGCCTTTGCCATAAAAGGCACTTGTGGAGTCACACCCAGTGAATGTATGTATCCCAATCAAGGCTGAACACACACTGGCTCCGAGAGCTGATGACACCTTGGTAATGTCAATGATGCGTGTCCTGTTGCCCGTCCCTGTGAAAAAGTATAAGCTGCATGGTAATTCTTTCTGCAGACTCACAGCAATGACTTGCCACATCAGTGTCAGGGCTCTTAATAATGACAGTCTTGTGCTCCTGTGCAGCATGTTGTGCATGCAAAAACACCCTTGTGTCACATTCTTCATGGTCACACTGCAGGTCTTCCACAGCATGAATAGACTGCACACCGTCCAGTACAGTCACACAGTGACATTGGTCTCGATGTGTTCTGTACAAGCTGAGGTTTTTGCCCACTGCTGTAAGATCAGCATTTGTCCACGCATCATACAAGAACTCAGCAAGTGCTTCTTTATTTGTTCCTTCATAAGATATGTGCATATAACAAGTCTTGCGTGTCGAAGATTTAGTTTTTTCAACAGTTTCGGCTGAGTTTTCTTCTTCGGTACTGCTGGATGATAGCACTGCTACTCCGGTTAGGTGGCTGCCATGCTGCTTCTGTTTACATAGCACAGCTGGTAGCTACCAGCTACCCGATTCGTCCAGTCTGATGACGTTTCAACCGTGGTACCTCTCGCGAGCCAAAGTGTTTGTAGCGTGAATCGCGTGTGGGTGGAGCACAGAGGACGGCAGGACAGAGATCAGGTTTGTTAACTGGCTTTATTGCCACACTTTTCAGAGTTGCAAACAGTTTTCACTAGCGCGAGAGACACACACACACAGCGTCTCGTCCGGTTCTCCCTCTGCTCTCGCTCTCCCTCCTTAAATAGGGCGGTTTACTGGGGAGAACACACAAAACACAGGTTAATGACACTCAGGTGAAGCGATTCTGCCACTTACCTTCCCCAACTCCGCCCTCCTGTCACAGACCGGTGCTTGACCACGCCCCCGCTGCCACATACCCCCACCGCCCGACTCAGGCCGGGCGCCCGTCCGGCCCGCAGCCGACTCCCCCCCCCCCCTTGACGGGAGAGGAAGTCCGCCATGACCATCTGCGCCCCCGGCCTGTGGACCACCTTGAAGTTGAAAGGTTGGAGCGCCAGATACCAACGGGTGATCCGCGCGTTGGCATCCTTCATGCGGTGGAGCCACTGGAGGGGCGCGTGGTCCGAACAGAGGGTGAAAGAGCGCCCCAGCAGGTAGTAACGGAGGGCGAGGACCGCCCACTTGATGGCCAGGCACTCCTTCTCGATAGTGCTGTAGCGCCCCTCACGCACTGACAGCTTCCGGCTGATGTACAACACTGGGCGGTCCTCTCCCCCCACCTGCTGGGACAAAACGGCCCCCAGCCCTCTGTCCGACGCATCCGTCTGCAACAAAAAGGGGAGAGAGAAGTCAGGGGAGTGCAAAAGTGGCCCCCCACACAGTGCAGCCTTTACCTCAGAGAAAGCCCGCTGGCACTGCTCCGTCCACTGGACCGGGTCTGGCGCCCCCTTTTTAGTGAGGTCAGTCAGCGGGCTGGTGACGTCCGAATAATTAGGTATGAACCTACGATAATAGCCAGCCAGCCCCAGGAACTGTCTCACCCCCTTTTTGGTCTTGGGTCTCGGGCAGGCCGCAATCGCTGCTGTCTTATTAATTTGGGGACGCACCTGCCCGTTACCCAAGTGGAAGCCCAGATACCGTACTTCCACCCGCCCAATCGCACACTTCTTCGGGTTGGCAGTGAGCCCCGCCCGCCTCAGCGACCTAAGGACGGCCCTCAGGTGTTGCAGGTGCCGCTGCCAGTCATTACTATAAATGATTATGTCGTCTAAATAAGCGGCCGCATAGGTGGCGTGGGGCCGGAGGATCCGGTCCATCAGCCGCTGAAACGTAGCGGGCGCCCCAAACAGCCCAAACGGAAGTGTGACGAACTGGTGTAAGCCGAACGGTGTGGAAAAGGCCGTTTTTTCCCGGGATAATGGAGTCAAGGGGATCTGCCAATATCCCTTCGTCAAATCCAGTGTCGAGTAAAAGCGAGCCGTGCCTAGTCGATCAAGCAGCTCATCAATACGAGGCATTGGGTACGCGTCGAATTTAGACACCGCATTGACTTTTCTATAGTCCACACAGAACCGGACCGAGCCGTCGGCCTTGGGAACCAAGACCACCGGGCTGCTCCAGTCACTGTGGGACTCCTCGACGATGCCCATTTCGAGCATGGCCTGAAGTTCTTCCTGAACCACCTTTTTTTTGTGTTCGGGTAATCTATAAGGTCGGCTACGCACTACCACCCCCGGGGGCGTCTCTATGTGGTGTTCTATGAGGTTGGTGCGTCCGGGCCGGGGCGAGAACACATCCGAAAACTCGGCCTGCAACTGGGCGACCTCCGTGAGTTGGGTCGGGGAGAGGTGGTCTCCACAGGGGACCGGAGAGGTGCGAGATGCCAATGACCCTTTTTGGATCTCCGGCCCCAGCTCCGCCTTCTCCGGAACTACCGACACCAACGCCACGGGGACCTCCTCATTCCAGAGTTTCAGCAGATTGAGGTGGTAGATCTGTAGCGCCCCCTCCCTGTCCGTTCGCCTAACCTCATAGTCGACATCCCCGACTCGCCGTGTGACCTCAAAGGGCCCTTGCCACTTGGCGATTAATTTGGAGCTCGACGTGGGCAACAGGACGAGTACCTTATCTCCCGGAGTGAACTCTCTAAGGCGCGTGCCCTTGTTGTACAGGCGGGTTTGCCGTTCCTGGGCCTGCCGCAAATTCTCCTGAGTTAAGTGGGTGAGCGTGTGGAGTTTTGCGCGCAGATCCATAACGTATTGAATTTAATTTTTGCTCTGCGAAGGTCCCTCCTCCCAATTTTCCCGCAGTACATCTAAGATGCCGCGCGGCTTACGCCCATACAGTAATTCAAATGGGGAGAACCCCGTGGAGGCTTGGGGGACCTCTCGCACTGCAAACAACAAGGGTTCGAGCCACTTATCCCAGTTACGTGCGTCCTCACTTACGAATTTTTTGATAATATTCTTGAGGGTGCGGTTGAACCGTTCGACTAAACCGTCCGTTTGTGGGTGATACACGCTGGTGCGGATCGGCTTAATACCCAGTAGCCCATACAGTTCGGCCAGTGTTCGTGACATAAACGAGGTGCCTTGATCAGTCAGAATCTCTTTCGGGATTCCGACCCGGGAGATGACGTGGAAGAGAGCCTCTGCAATACTACGTGCGGAGATATTGCGAAGAGGCACCGCTTCCGGGTATCGCGTTGCATAGTCCACCAGAACCAATATAAAGCGGTACCCTCGTGTTGACCGATCTAATGGCCCGACGAGATCCATCCCAATTCGTTCAAACGGGGTCTCGATTAATGGTAGGGGGCGCAAGGGCGCTTTTGGAATGGCCGCTGGGTTTACTAACTGACATTCGCGGCACGCCGTACACCACTTACGGACGTCGCCGCGAATCCCCGGCCAATAGAATCGGGCCATTATCCGGGCGAGTGTTTTATCCTGCCCGAGGTGTCCCGCCATGGGATTAAAGTGAGCCGCCTGGAATACCAATTCCCGACGGCTCTTTGGAATTAACAACTGGGTGACACGCTCCTTCGTCTGAGTGTCCTGCGTCACTCGGTATAACCTATCTTTTAAAATGGAAAAATGGGGGAAGGTCGGGGTGGCATTCGGCTGGAGCGTTTGACCATCGATTACTCTCACTTGGTCAAACGCGTGTCGCAGAGTTTCGTCTCGCGATTGTTCCAGTGGGAAATCCGCGAGGGATTCCCCAATAGAAAGAGGAGGAGCCGGGGGCCCCTCACTCTGTCGCGGAGATGACGTAGACGGCCCTGCGACCGCAGCCCCAGCCAAAACGACACCGGGACCCCCCCCGGCTAACCGGCAGGACCCACTCTTTACTAGGTGTGCCATCAACCCCCGGAATCCTGGCCAATCAGTCCCCAAGATTAAAGAGTGGGTAAGGCGAGGATTAACCGCCGCCTTCACTATAGATTTGTCCCCTCTGAAATGTATGTGGACCGACACCAACGGGTAGCAGTGGACATCCCCGTGCACACACAACACCTTCACCCCTTGTGCTCCCCCCAATGCCTCGTCTTGCACCAGGCTTTGGCGGATCGAGGTCTGGTTGCAACCCGAATCCACCAACGCCTGATAGGTCGCCCCTTGTACACTTACCGGTATGCGATATGCTCCGGCCTGATCGAGGGCAGCCTCTGGCGCGTCGGGGATCCGCACCACCGCCCCCACCTCCATCGCGGCACACTGTTGCTGCAGGTGGCCCGGTTCCCCGCAGCGCCAGCAAACCGGCCCGGGCCTCCCCTCTGCAGCTGTGGACTGGGGGTCACTCACCTGAGGGGGGGGAGAGACAGACATAGAAGGGAGAAACGGGAGGGCACCACGGGTGCGGCGGGCCGGCTGGGGTGGGGCCGGCCCCCGCCTCCGTGGTGGGGGAATGGGGCGAGGACGGGACACGGGAGGAGGGGGAAGAGAGAGAGAGAGAGAAGAGGAGAGAGAAGACATCCGTTGTCCTGCCACCGGGACAGCCGCCAGATGATCCTCCGCCAGTCCTACGGCCTGATCCAGCGACGCCGGGCGGTGGCACTGGACCCACTCCGCGGTTCCGGCGGGTAGGCGGGCGACGAACTGCTCCAGCGCCACCTGGTCGATGATCCCCTCGGCGTCGCGATCTTCGGCCCTCAGCCACCGCCAGCAGGCGTCCCGGAGCTGCTGGCCGAACGCAAACGGGCTGCCGACTTCCTCCATTCGCAGCGCGCGGAAGCGCTGGCGCTGCTGCTCCGGCGTGCGCCCCACGCGCTGGAGGACAGCCCGGCGAAGGTCGGCGTAGGCCAGCCGGTGGTCGGCGGGGAGCTGTAGTGCGGCTAGCTGCGCCTCTCCCGTCAGGAGGGGGAGGAGGCGCGCCGCGCGCTGTTCCATCGGCCACCCCGAGGCTTCGGCGACCTGTTCGAATAATGCGATGAACGCCTCGGGGTCGTCCTGTGGGCCCATCTTAGTCAAAGTGATGGGAGATGGGCCCGCGGCCGGGGCGCTGGTGGACCCCGCCGACGCGAGGAGGCGCCGGAACGCCTCGCGGTCTTCCTGTTGAGCCAGTACCAGGGCTTCGAAGCGGCGCTCCTGCTCCTTCCGGAGTGTAACGAGCGCCTGGTGCTGGCTCTGCTGGGCCGTGGCGAGGGCGTGGACCAAGTCCGCGAACGGGGAGGATTCCATGGGGCTGCAGGACAGGTGCTCCACGGTCCCGGGTTTCGGCACCACTGTAGCGTGAATCGCGTGTGGGTGGAGCACAGAGGACGGCAGGACAGAGATCAGGTTTGTTAACCGGCTTTATTGCCACACTTTTCAGAGTTGCAAACAGTTTTCACTAGCGCGAGAGACACACACACACACACAGCGTCTCGTCCGGTTCTCCCTCTGCTCTCGCTCTCCCTCCTTAAATAGGGCGGTTTACTGGGGAGAACACACAAAACACAGGTTAATGACACTCAGGTGAAGCGATTCTGCCACTTACCTTCCCCAACTCCGCCCTCCTGTCACAGACCGGTGCTTGACCACGCCCCCGCTGCCACAGTGTTATTACGCCTGCCGAATATGTACATACGCCTTGGAGATACCAGTTCTTCATTAAATGTTGCGATTTAAGAAATGAGCGCGATTCTGTGACGCGAACTGTTTGTTGTAATCTTACCACAACTCATTCTTTTTTATGAACTGAAGCGTGTGCTGTTCGGAGAGGTCGGAGCGGGATCCCTTTTCGTAAGGACTTTTCGAGGTTCACCTTACGGCCTATTCCTCTCTGCACTAGTGCTCTGGGGCTCACTCACGTGAGGGGGGGAGAGACAGACACAGAAGGGAGAAATGGGAGGGCACCGCGGGTGTGGCGGGCCGGCTGGGGTGGCGCTGGCCCCCGCGGTGGGGGAATGGGGCGAGGAGGAAACACAGGAGGAGGGGGAGAGAGAGAGGAGAAAAGAGAAGAGGTCGTCTGCTGTCCTGCCGTCGGGACAGCCGCCAAATGGTCCTCTGCCAGCTCGATTGCCTGATCCAGCGACGCTGGGCGGTGGCACTGGACCCACTCTGCGGTTCCTGCTGGTAAACGCGCGATGAACTGCTCCAGTACCACCTGGTCGATGAGTCCCTCGGCATCGTGGTTGTCGGCCCTCAACCACTGCCAGCAGGCGTCCCGGAGTTGCTGGCCAAACGCGAACGGCCGGCCGACTTCTTCCAAGTGCAAAGCGCGGAAGCGCTGACGTTGTTGCTCGGGGGTGCGCCCCACCCGCTGGAGGATGGCCTGGCGAAGATCCGCGTAGGCCAGCCGGCGGTCGGCGGGGAGCTGTAGCGCGGCCAGCTGCGCCTCTCCCGTTAGCAGGGGGAGGAGGTGCGCCGCACGCTGTTCCACCGGCCACCCCAAGGTCTCTGCTATCTGCTCAAAGAGCGTGAGGAAGGCCTTGGGGTCGTCCTGCAGGCCCATCTTCATGAGGGTGAGGGGGGAAGGGCCTGTGGCGGTGGAGTTGGTGGACCCTGCTGACGCGAGGAGGTGCCAGAACGCTCGACGATCTTCCTGTTGCGCCAGCACCAGGGCCTCGAACCGTTGTTCTTGCTCCTTTCAGAGAGCGAGCAGCACCTGGTGATGGCTGTGGTGAGGGCGTGGATCAGCTCTGGGAAGGGGGAGGACTCCATGGGGCTGTTCTCTTCTGTGCTCGTCCCGGGTTTCAGCACCACTGTGACAGTTCGTATGGGTGGGTGGAGCACAGAAGGACGGCAGGTCAGAACTGAGTTCACAAAACTCCTTTTTTTTTTTTTATTGTCACACTTCAGCGTTTACACTCTCCCAGACACACGCACACACATCAGTCATCTGGTTGGGGAGAGAGCTCCCTCTGCTCTCGCTCCTTAAATAGGGCGTGGTCACTGGGGAAGACGCACATTAATTAACATCCTGTGCAGTGATTCTGCCACTTACCTTCCCTGACTCCGCCCTCCGGTCACAGACCGATGCTTGACCACGCCCCCGCTGCCACACACACCTATGGTCAATTTAGAGTCACCAGTTAACCTAACCTGCATATCTTTGGACTGTGGGGGAAACCGGAGCACCCGGAGGAAACCCACGCGGAGAACATGCTAACTCCACACAGAAAGGCCCTTGCCGGCCACGGGGCTCGAACCCGGACCTTCTTGCTGTGAGGCGACAGCGCTAACCACTACACCACCGTGCCGCCCCAGTATCTGAAATGCAGTGTTTAATAGTTTGGACTCAGGGTTCGAGGGATGCTTGAACCAGGATAAAGGCAAAAAAACAAATCATCTGCTTTATGTTCACATCTATAGATTAACGGTAATCAGAGATTCCCTGAACTTACAAAATTTATTTTTTTTAAACAGTTAACTCATTGTGCACAGTTGTGTTTTGGTCAGGGGCTTTTTTTTTTTTGGCACCACATGAATAAATTAATATAAAAACTCAGACTTTATGACCTGTATTTAAAGCGGAGATTGGTGGACGATGTGGTACCAGAACCGGGTAAATGTCTGATAAATTAGCGAGTGAAGACGATGCCACTGGTGAACAGTAAAGCAGTTATTAGTTTAACGTATTTGTTGCTGTAGTAAAGCGGTACATTTGTGTATAATCTTGGGAATGGTTTATTGATTTGGTGTGTAAACCTCAGACTTCTACAGAGTATAGTGCAGTTTCAATATCAACTCATAACGCAGCAATTTAATACAACCCCGATTCCAAAAAAGTTGGGACAAAAGTACAAATTGTAAATAAAAATGGAATGCAATAATTTACAAATCTCAAAAACTGATATTGTATTCACAATAGAACATAGACAACATATCAAATGTCGAAAGTGAGTCATTTTGAAATTTCATGCCAAATATTGGCTCATTTGAAATTTCATGACAGCAACACATCTCAAAGTTGGGACAGGGGCAATAAGAGGCTGGAAAAGTTAAAGGTACAAAAAAGGAACAGCTGGAGGACCAAATTGCAACTCATTAGGTCAATTGGCAATAGGTCATTAACATGACTGGGTATAAAAAGAGCATCTTGGAGTGGCAGCGGCTCTCAGAAGTAAAGATGGGAAGAGGATCACCAATCCCCCTAATTCTGCGCCGACAAATAGTGGAGCAATATCTGAAAGGAGTTCGACAGTGTAAAATTGCAGAGTTTGAACATATCATCTACAGTGCATAATATCATCAAAAGATTCAGAGAATCTGGAAGAATCTCTGTGCGTAAGGGTCAAGGCCGGAAAACCATACTGGGTGCCCATGATCTTCGGGCCCTTAGACGGCACTGCATTACATACAGGCATGCTTCTGTATTGGAAATCACAAAATGGGCTCAGGAATATTTCCAGAGAACATTATCTGTGAACACAATTCACCGTGCCATCCGCCGTTGCCAGCTAAAACTCTATAGTTCAAAGAAGAAGCCGTATCGAAACATGATCCAGAAGCGCAGACGTCTTCTCTGGGCCAAGGCTCATTTAAAATGGACTGTGGCAAAGTGGAAAACTGTTCTGTGGTCAGACGAATCAAAATTTGAAGTTCTTTATGGAAATCAGGGACGCCGTGTCATTCGGACTAAAGAGGAGAAGAATGACCCAAGTTGTTATCGGCGCTCAGTTCAGAAGCCTGCATCTCTGATGGTATGGGGTTGCATTAGTGCGTGTGGCATGGGCAGCTTACACATCTGGAAAGACACCATCAATGCTGAAAGGTATATCCAGGTTCTAGAGCAACATATGCTCCCATCCAGACGACGTCTCTTTCAGGGAAGACCTTGCATTTTCCAACATGACAATGCCAAACCACATACTGCATCAATTACAGCATCATGGCTGTGTAGAAGAAGGGTCCGGGTACTGAACTGGCCAGCCTGCAGTCCAGATCTTTCACCCATAGAAAACATTTGGCGCATCATAAAACAGAAGATACAACAAAAAAGACCTAAGACAGTTGAGCAACTAGAATCCTACATTAGGCAAGAATGGGTTAACATTCCTATCCCTAAACTTGAGCAACTTGTCTCCTCAATCCCCAGACGTTTACAGACTGTTGTAAAGAGAAAAGGGGATGTCTCACAGTGGGAAACATGGCCTTGTCCCAACTTTTTTGAGATGTGTTGTTGTCATGAAAT
This sequence comes from Neoarius graeffei, assembly GCF_027579695.1. NCBI lineage: Eukaryota > Metazoa > Chordata > Actinopteri > Siluriformes > Ariidae > Neoarius > Neoarius graeffei. The sequence goes on along the minus strand of NC_083594.1, from coordinate 2,660,771 downwards.
TTAAAATCACCTAATTTTTCTCTTTAAATGATACATTTTCTCAGTTTAAACATTTGATATGTCATCTATGTTCTATTCTGAATAAAATATGGAATTTTGAAACTTCCACATCATTGCATTCCGTTTTTATTTACAATTTTTGTACTTTGTCCCAACTTTTTTGGAATCGGGGTTGTATTATAATCTATTGTATGATTTGATTTAGTCGCCTCCAAATCGATGTGTCCCCAACTTTGTTCAGGGTCTGGGGTCAGCCTGCTGTTAATTCGAGAATGATGAGAACGTAGAGAAGGAATGGTTAAGTATCAGAGTTCAGGGCAAATCACCTTGCTAGCCTTTTAAATTACTTATCAGTTTTTCAATATGAGATGATTATTTTAAAATACACTGGTCTTTTTTTAATTCATTTCGAATCAATTCTAATTGATCACAGATTTTATATTTAATAATTGTCCAATTGTTACACTCCTCATATTTAGCTTGTGACACAATATTGTTAATTAAGCTGTTAGTTTTGTGGGCGAACTCCATTTAACTGTCATTCTCGTTTGTTTTTGTGGTTTTACAAGACCACTTTACCTTTTTGCTGTAATTGATCAATAAATCCAGTTCAGTTTGGTTTTTCTTTCTGCACTAAACCATAAACAGATTAGGTGTTTGATTAGTTGTTTATTTTCCCCCCATTCTGTTAATCTGAATCTTTTAGGTTTTGGAAAAGGAGCAATTTCGACGCTATAGAAGGCATCCGGAAGGGCCTCGACACGGCGTATGGTGCTGAGAAGCCGAGCTTAACTTCAGCCGCTATACGCTGGATGTATCATCACTCTCAGCTCAAGGTACGAGCTCCTGAACCGAGTGTAGAACATTCCATGGATAATGATCTCAGAGTCTCTACGTGTGTGCATGGAGTGAGAAGATTTGCATTCGAGCTGATGGTTTTTCAACGTGAAGGATAACAAGGGACCTTTAATAATTTATCTACCAAAAAAAATGTAATATGGGTGAATTCTGTAACTATCCAAAATATAAGACCGAAGCAAAGGTATGTGTGTGTTTTTTTTTTTTTTTTTTAAATTAACATACACAACGACCACTTGCGTAGCTGCATAGAGATTGCAGTTTCTGTTTTTATGATGTCCTAAGGGGATACAAACTTTTGCACTCAGTTTTAGCATAGCCCCATAGGCATAGCGTGGATACAAAGAAACTCATCGAGTTGTGTTCTGACGGTTTCAGTCCTGTGCATGCCTCCACCATACCATCCATCCAGGATGAACCCAGGACCTTCTTGCTTTGAGGCAACAGTGCTAACCAATGCTAACCATGCCAGTGTGTTAGTAATTACCAGTCCTAGACACCGTCTAGTGGCCAGCGTTATAGCCGGCAAAGAAATAAAACAAGAGGCTGGCTATGATCTAAGAAAATTCTATAACCCAGAAACAGATGGGAGCTCCGCTTTTAGCCAGTGCCTAAATTTATATATTATCTGTATGCAGTTGAACCTGTAGGACTGAGCCTGGATCAGCACTCTGTGATCCTAACACTGGCACTACAGAAGAATGGCATCAATTATCCTTCATGAAGTCTTTAACTGCAGAATTCATCGTTTTAGCAAATAACTTGTGTACATTTTGAAACACATCCTGTTCTAACATGATTTGCTAAAATTGTAAAGTCTTCAGCAACTTGCATTGTGTGTAAATAACGTATCTGGGAGAAAATGGGCCAAATCACCTCAACTGCATGAGCCGAGTTGTTATATTTTCTATAATTATGCCGGTGTGTGTGTCTCAGGGTGAACACGGAGATGCCGTGATCATCGGGATGTCCACCATGGAGCAGCTCCTGGCGGATTTAGCAGCAACTGAAGAAGGTCCTCTAAAGCAGGAAGTGGTGGACACTTTTAACCGTGGCTGGGATTTAGTGACTCACGAATGTCCTAACTACTTCCGCTAGAGATGTGACGGACCTGAGGGGAAACTGCAGACACCTCGAGTTACACCTGTAAACGAGGACCATCTACTATAACCTTATTAACCCCTGAGCTATATTCTATAAAAAGGAGTTATAATCTACAGGGACTTGACCAGAAATGCCTTTGATTCTATTCATGTTTAATAATTCAAGCTGAATTTGTAATTTTTTGTAATTTAGCACTTATTTTTGATGTCACTGGTAAACAATGTTTTTATTTTTTATTTTTTAAATATAAAGATTAAACATGTAATCCCATCTCAGCACACCTAAAGTAAGTAAGTCATCTTGTCATGTAGTATATTATTTGGGACGTTGAAAGGCTCGAACAACTGTATGGATCAGTCGTATAAAACATTTGGGTCAGGAATTACATAACACGCTGAATAAAAATTTGCACAAATATGTATCCTGATTTTGCAAGCTAAAACACGTCCATGTGAAAAGTCTATTGTCCATCATTTCTTTTCATGAACTGTCCTCATCGTCGTCGTCATCTTTTTCCTGCTCGGCCTCTTCATCACCTTCCGCTAGCAGTGTGAAATCTCCAGTCTCTGAGTTCCACATGCACTTTACAGTCACTTTGAATTCAGCCATCTCGATCCCGAACAGTTTCTGAAAGAAATTCATGATGAAATACGATTAAAGCATAAAGTTCACGAGGTCACCAGCGCGCAAACGGCCGAGTTTAATCAGCTTAAAATTCTCACACCAAAACCTTCAGCTGTTTGTTTTATAGGGGAAAAAAAAGTAACTTGTTTTTATCTTCAGTCTAAAAATAAATCTCAGTTCCACAGTCTGCTTCTCTAAACCGCACCGCCACCTGCTTCAGTTATTGATGCATTTGAAAGAAAAGTTTGCATGTCAATGTTACCAGGTAATAAACAAAATTAGTCTAATTATGTAGGTGATCATAGAAAATCGCGCTTGCTGATTGGTCGAGAGATTCGGACTATTTCTCAATAATCACCTCGAGCGACTCGGCAAAATGGCGGCCGATCGCTTCATCACTGTAAGTGAGAAAGAATTACAAGTTATGAAAGAAAATGCTGTTCCTAAAAGCACGAAAGATGCTACGAAGTTTGGTCTAAAACAGGCCTGGGCATTTTCCGGCCCGCGGGCCGCATCCGGCCCTTTGGTTCATTCTGACCGGCCCGTGTAAGGTTAATTAGAAATTACAAAATAAACGTATTTTCTAATTTTACCTCATGCATGGACTGAATGTGCATTGCTTTTATTTTGAAGTTGTGTTCAACAAAAACGCAATGCGCGCGACATGAACATGACATGAAATCCCACGAAACCTAATCCCGCGAATTTGTCCAGACCAACCACAAACTTGTACGTCATCCTTCAAACGGTCCAGCCAATCACATAGTGTGACGTCACCAGCAGGCGCCGGAGCCCGAGCCGATCTGTAGATCTGCTACCTACACCCGCCTACACCGAATGGACTGATGATCATCTGTCAGCTGTGCTTCGCATCTCCACCTCAGACATTCAACCTGACTTTGATGCACTCGTTAAAGACCAACAGAGACTAGATTTCTCTCACTGAACAAATAAAAAACACCAAATGAGGTGATTAAACTACAAATGTGGGCATCATTATTATAATATGATGTATCTTGCTTGATATTTGGAGTAGAAAGACAATATTGTGATGTCTTTATTGTGTTTTGGGCTGAATGTGACTGAAAAAAAATGGTACAAACGTTCACATTTTGTTAACCACTGTTTTGGGAAATTTGATTGAATAAATGACATTTTTTGTAAGGCAACCTCGTTTTTTCCATACTCTTACCAGTCTTAGCAGCTTGTAAAAACAATGTTATTTATTGCTTTATATAAAGAAATACAATTAATATTATGCAGAATTTAGTTCAGCCTTATGGTCCGGCCCTCCACAAAATTTTCTGTTTCTCATGTGGCCCCATGAAAAAAATAATTGCCCACCCCTGGTCTAAAACTATTCAAAGGGAAGGGGGGATTGTGATTTATTTTACTGATTTCAAAACAAAAGTATTTTATGTGACTCGGCGTAGATCAGTGACCAGTCCGCGCTGCAAACTTATTACATTTACATCCCACTTTTAAAGATTGAAAAATTGTTTTATGATCACCTGTGTATTTATACTAAAACAATTATCCACCTCAGGTTCTGTAAATATCGATGACTTATCCATACAGGACACTTTTTTTTGATGGAATAAAAACGTGTTCTATTCCCTTCTAGCGTTTGATAGTGTTATGTCCAGTTCAGGCCAGTTCGATTATGCTTAAAGCATTGTGTTATGTCTAAGTATGTTGTGTTCTGTTGCTTGGGTCTTGCCCGGGGTTCGGGGTTCTAGTAAGTAAACACGAGGAGTTAAACTTCACCCGCTGTGTTCCGTGTGCTTCATTTTATTCACTACACGTTTTCAAACGTAACATTGGCGACGAGGATGGCTGACATAAACCTACCACCACCCGCACCATTCCTCGCACTGCCGGGTGAGCCACCGATTCCTTGGACCCGCTGGATTCAGTCATTTGAAACCTTCCTCCTAGCAATGGGACTGACCGATGTGCCTGCCGCACGTAAGAAAGCGCTGCTGCAGCATTGCCTGGGAGCCGAAGGTCAGCGTGTGCTTGGAGCACTCGAGTCAGGTACAGTTAGTGATTACAAAAAAGCACTGGAACTTCTGAATGCCCACTATGCTGCCCCACAGAGCGCCCTTTTGCGTCGATTTCTGTTTCGTCAAAGACATCAGTTGTCTGGTGAGCCTGTGCATCAGTATGTAGCAAACTTGCGTGCATTGGCCAGCTCATGCAAATTCGGTGCACTGCAGGATGAGATGATCCGCGATCAGCTAATTGAGCATACAAACAATGCAAAAGTGCGTGAAACTCTCCTGCTGGAAGCTGATGATTTAACACTTACGAAAGCCATGACTATTGCCTTACAAATAGAGAGTGCAGCCGCATACACATCAGCTTTGTCAAACCCACAAGCAATCGCAGACGCCCCCGCTCCTTCACCCATGCCCGTTCCGTCACCGGAGGCTAGCCAGGAGGCAGCTGACTCTCCTGCAATCCAAATGCTTCGACGTCAATCTCGCCCGCGGCCACGCCCACAGCCGCCTCCACAGCCTCCTCCTCCACAGCCGTGTAATAACTGTGGCTCGTCCTCTCACCAGTCTAGAGCCCAAAATTGTCCCGCTTGTGGCCAAATCTGCCGAAATTGTGGTAAACGTAATCACTTTGCCACTGTGTGCCACTCTGCTCCAGTGTCAGACCAAGCCACGTCACATGCCCCCACTGTCAACTCACAGCCAACTTCATTCAAAACATGCTCTGTGCAGTTAAATGATGTGTGTATCCCACTGCTCGTGGACACTGGTGCAAGCGTGTCTCTCCTGAACATGCACACATACAACTCTTTCTTTAGTGCATTGCCCCTGTCTGCACCAACTACCTCCCTGTCAGCTTATGGGGATGCAAAAATCGATCTAGTGGGGTCCATTAAACTGGCTGTGGGGTATGGCAATAAGGTCATATCCAGTTTCCTCTTCCAAGTTTCCCGTCGTGGAGCCAACCTGATGGGTCTGGACCTCTTCTCAGCGCTGGGATTCTCCCTGGTGGACACAAAGGGAACTGCAATTCTGGCTGTCACCACTTCATGGCAGCAAAAGTGGCCACTACTGTTCGAGGGCTTGGGCTGCCTCACCACATTTGCCCACCAGCCTCTGTTGAACCCCGACATCAAACCAGTCATACAACCCCTCCGCCGCGTCCCTCTGGCTCTCCGTGATGATGTCACCACTGAGCTCAAGCAGATGCTGGACGATGGCGTCATCGAAGCTGTGAATGCATCGCCCTGGATCTCAAACCTGGCGGTGGCAAAGAAGAAGTCTGGGGGCCTACGTGTGTGTGTCGATCTGCGTGCAGTGAACAAGGCAATTATCCCAGATAAGTTTCCCCTTCCAACTGCAGAGGAGCTCACTGCTCAGTTTCATGGCTCAACAGTGTTCTCCAAACTTGACCTCAAGCAAAGCTACCTGCAGGTGCCCCTCCACCCCAGCAGCAGGAACCTGACAACCTTTGTGTCTCATGTTGGGGTGTTCCGCTACACCCGCATGCCCTTCGGGATGAGCTCCACCCCCAGCTGTTTCCAAAAGATCATGGCAACTGTCTTGGCTGGCATACCAGGTGTGGCCATTTACCTAGATGATGTTGTGGTTCATGGGGCCACCCCTGAGAGCCATGACGACCGCCTCCACCGAGTCTTTGCAGCCCTCAGCAAACACACACTTACCCTCAACACTGAAAAGTGCGTCTTCTCTGCACCAGTTATTGAGTATGTGGGTTTTCAGGTGTCAGCAAAAGGCATCTCCCCACTTCACTCGAACGTGGAAGCGATTCTGGCCATCCCAGAGCCCACCTCAGCTGCGCAGCTTGCCTCCTTTTTGGGGATGATGGGCTACTACTTGAAGTTTCTCCCTCACTACTCTGCTATTACTGCTCCACTGCGACAACTGCTGCGTAGGGAGGAGCCGTGGGTGTGGTCACCGGAGTGCTCTGATGCCGTGCACACACTCAAAACTCAGCTCACAACAACTCCAGTGCTAGCCCACTTCGACATTGCCAGCCCAACCTTTGTCACATGTGATGCGTCGGCTACAGCCATCGGAGCAGTACTGTCACAGGTGCAAGCAGGTGTGGAGAAGCTGATCGCCTTTGCCTCACGGGCACTTAGCCCTACTGAGCAGCGGTACTCCGTAGGTGAGCGCGAAGCATTAGCCTGCATCTGGGCCTGCGAGAGGTGGCACCTGTACCTCTATGGCTGTGCTTTCACCCTGAGAACGGAACATCAAGCTTTAACTGCTTTACTCTCGACGTCTGGGACAGGCCACAGACCACTAAGGCTACACCGCTGGGCCGACCGCCTGCACCAATACAACTTCGACCTGAAGTTCACCCTTGGCCGAGATAATGTGGTGGCTGACCTGCTGTCGCGCTCCGTCTCACCACACCCTGTCACACACACGCATACTGACTCAGAGCATGCTGAACAGGACATGGTCCAGATGTTACACACCCCATTACAGACCACAGTATCGCTGCAAGAGCTAAAAGAGGCATCCGAGCTTGACCCTGTCCTCTCCCAGCTTCGCGACTACATCCAGAATGGCTGGCCTCACAAGGTGCCCGACGAGCTGGCTCCATTCTCCAGGGTAAAGCAGGAGCTGTCCTGTTGGAATGAGACTTGTGTGGCACGTGGCCTCTGCACCGTCATCCCTACTGCCCTGCGTGCACGTGTTCTAACCATGGCTCATGAGGGCCACCTGGGCATTGTAAAGCTGAAGCAGCGCTGCAGAGATCTGGTCGGGTGGCCTGGGATAGACAAAGAAATCGAGGCCCTAGTAAAGGACTGCTCAGCCTGCCTTCTAAGTGGCAAGACAGGTCACCAGCCGCCCCCACCCCTGCAACCACTAGCCTGGCCAACTCAGCCCTTGGACCATCTACAGCTGGACATTTGTGGAGAAATACAGGGCGTACCCCACCACCAACGCTTCCTGGTCGTTGCATATGACCTTCACTCAAAATGGCCCGAGCTCATCACCACTGGCTCAGTGACCTCGCAAGTTATAATCGACTTCCTGGACTCTCTCTTTGTTTGCTGGGGTCTACCAAACACTATTACAACCGACAATGGCCCACAGTTGACCTCATCCGAGTTCACCACATACCTCAAAGCTAAGGGTATCCGCCACATCCGCACAGCATACTACCACCCCCAAGCTAACGGGGGGGTTGAACGCTTTCACCAATCACTGAAGAACAGCATCAGGGCACACCTGGTCCAGGGCTGGGCCTTTCCACAGGCCCTACGTCACACACTACTCCATTACAGGGCCACCCAACACTCTACAACAGGGGTCTCCCCAGCACTCCTCATGCTCGGCCGTGAGCTTCGCCTCCCCCTGGACAGACTGAGCCCTGAATCGCCCCGGAGGCCGCCACCCAGGGTCAAGGCCTCTGTCACTCGCCAGCAGAGGCGCATGAAGCAGGCATTTGACCACTCAGCACGTGCCAAGGCCCCTGACATCAAGCCCATGGAGTGGGTTAGGGTCTGCAGGCCCCACAGGGGCAACAAACTGGCCTCATATTGATCAGCCCCTCTCCAAGTTACTCGCCAGCTAGGCCCAGCCACTTTCCTGCTCAGTGATGGCAGCCGTTGGCATGCAAGTCGTCTCCGCAGAGTGGCACCTCCAAAGCTCACACCACCTGTGACACCACATGTCATTCCCCCAGCTAGCCACTGTACTTCAGCCCCTGAGCAGGCACCTCAGATAGCCCCTGAGGAAATTACAGATACACCTATCAACCTGCCACCGACAATGGGTACTAGTACTAGCCCATCTGAGACCACCCACTCACAGTTTTGTGCCTCTCCGCGGCCCGTCCGCACTCGGGCCCGTCCTGCATACTTGGAGGACTTTGAACTTTGAATCTACATTTCATGCTTGAAATTCAGTAGGAGGGGGGGAAATGTTATGTCCGGTTCAGGCCAGTTCGATTATGCTTAAAGCATTGTGTTATGTCTAAGTATGTTGTGTTCTGTTGCTTGGGTCTTGCCCGGGGTTCGGGGTTCTAGTAAGTAAACACGAGGAGTTAAACTTCACCCGCTGTGTTCCGTGTGCTTCATTTTATTCACTACACGTTTTCAAACGTAACAGATAGCATGCAGTATTTTAGCATATCGCTTCTCCTACGTGTATTACATCACTCTACCCAATGGAGAACGAGTGTTGAATATGGTTTACCATATTGCATGGTTGTCAAGACAATGACGTCACACGTCAGAAACATAAGACTTCCACACTAGTGAGTGACTGGCAATTTGTAAACAAACATGGCTGCCAGGTTTGTGTCGTTAAACACGGAAGAGTTTGAAAGAGAAAGATGTGTTGAACACCTGAAAGGAACGTGTATGAATAATAATAATAATAATAATAATAATAGGGCGGCGCGGTGGTGTAGTGGTTAGCGCTGTCGCCTCACAGCAAGAAGGTCCGGGTTTGAGCCCCGTGGCCGGCGAGGGCCTTTCTGTGCGGAGTTTGCATGTTCTCCCCGTGTCCGCGTGGGTTTCCTCCGGGTGCTCCGGTTTCCCCCACAGTCCAAAGACATGCAGGTTAGGTTAACTGGTGACTCTAAATTGACCGTAGGTGTGAATGTGAGTGTGAATGGTTGTCTGTGTCTATGTGTCAGCCCTGTGATGACCTGGCGACTTGTCCAGGGTGAACCCCGCCTTTCGCCCGTAGTCAGCTGGGATAGGATCCAGCTTGCCTGCGACCCTGTAGAACAGGATAAAGTGGCTAGAGATAATGAGATGAGATTTCAAAACAAAGTATTTTATGTGACTCGGCGTTGACAAGTGACATCTTAATAGTCAAAGAGTTAAACATCCAAAATATGCACGTTTTCTGTTCTAACCATTTGCGTTGATATTCTGAGTTGGAACTTTTGCTACGGTCCCTTTACGCTGACTTTACGTCCTTTGCCCCTTGTTTACGGCACGACTGTGACGCGCTTTGCTGATATGCTGCTGAAGGCAGTAAAAGGGGCTCGGGGGGAGCAGGCAACCTGCTCGGTGGAATCCGGGTGGAAGGCGGACGGGGTGAGGTGTGATCCGGGATTTGCAGGAAGTGAGTGAGATGGAGGAGATTGAGGAGGCAGATGAAGGTGATGATCTAGCGTCAGGCGACTACAATGAGAGAAATACATACTCAAGAGAATGGCAGAGGGTCAATTGAGGAAGTAAGAAAAGGAAAGAACTAGAACCCGATGAAGAGAAGAAGGTAAAAGAAATGAAATAAAAGTTATCCTTAGATTCCAATCCCCGTGTACTCTAAATCATTTAAAACTTAGCGAGGCAGTATACAAGCTAGTAGGTGAAGTACAAATAGTCAAAACTTTAAGAGATGGCAATTTGATGGTTGTGTGTAGCAGGGGCGTATCAAGCTTTCCAAAAGTGGGGGTGTTCTGGAATGGGGAAGCCATATCGTTAGAAATCGGTTTATGGCTATATACACGCCCGGCGTGTACACTGTGATGTACTGTCAATGACCGATATGGAACTTTTTCATCCCCATGGTCCATGGATGCAAATGAAAGGGAGGACAGCAGAAAGCCTGTAAATCCAGTTGACTCCAGCCAAGTTCTGCATTTCATGCAGAGATCTATCATGTTGGGTTTTGGTGTTGTTACTGCCAGGGCTATGTAATTATTCAGTAAGTGAAGGCAAAAAGTATTGAGTGATAATTCTAGGTAACAGGATACTGTTCTATAACAGAGATGTCAGTATTGCTGCCTACACTGGTATACACTGATATAAACAAAACCAAAAACTTCACATAGCCCAAGAAGTCATACACAGTGTATAGATCATACACCATCATGCATAACAGTTTGGACTGGGATCGCTTTGTGTGAGCAGGAGGCATGGCTAATCAGTTCATGTTGGAGAAGCGCAGCATCCTGGAAGGACCTCTTTCGTATAGCATTCAAATAAGACGGGGCAGTTCCTGCTTTTAATGTCTTTAATTATTCAAACTCGTGTGCAAAACTTGTTTGCATCATGCATTACATCAGGTTTAATGCATAAAATTTGAAAATGATGCAATAGACTACACATACAACAAACACTTAATGGCCAAATAACATTACTGTACAACAATTATTGAACATTCATTCGATTTGAAATGCCTTTAAATCGCAATTGAAAAACTCTTCTAAAAAGTGATAAGTAGTTATAATGCATGAAAAGTAGACTTGGTACAAACACACACACACTCGTAATAAAAAACTTGCCTCAACTGACTTTACAACTAGTAACTACTATTAACACAATCTTTTAGGGCATGGCGCCTGGGACAACTGTTTGAACGACGGCATCGCAAGCGCTTTGAGAAGGGTCTGTCTGCAGAGCCAGGCACAGTAAGCACCGCATGCGACGTCAAACCTGGAACGGTGACTCAGGAACGGTAAAACTGGTGTTGGCTCTGCAGACAGATACTGTATTATTGAGCGCTTTCGGCATGCTACGCAAACTGGCTATTATATTCATGCAACTGCTGATTGGTCAGGTGAGAAAAACTGTTTTGAGTCCGTTGCATGGCTGTTTTTTGTCTAATGTTATGGCAATAGTTTACTTCCTTGTTACACATTTTATAGTAGCTGTATAATTTTCATAATCATGTCATTTTAATCTGACAAAAGTGCGGGGGATGAAATTGTGTTTCAACAAAAGTGGGGGGGATGAAACATGCGCATCTCCCGCGGGTGATACGCCCCTGGTGTGTAGGGATAGAGACCAGCAGCAGGAGTTAATGAAGTGTAAAATAGAGCCCTGCACTCCCGCAGGACCCAACGCAAAGCAGTGCGGCACGGGACAAATTTTGAAAGCTCATTGCGGGCGCGGGCGGGAGGGGGAGTGCACAATGCAGGAGCAGGCGGGAGACGTGATAAGCTGCAGTCCCGCTAACTAAAAACGTGTTTAAAATAAAATTTATAAATTATTAATTATCATATATAATTTGTGCTGGATATTTTATTTGGCATTAATAAAAACATTTTAAGATGCCTAAATTTGCGGATGTGGTCTAATCTCACGTACGTTTCCGATTCCTTTCCGCTCTTCCGTGTTTGAGATCTCCGATCATGGCAGAAGAGCAGAGCTCCTCTAGTGAAGCTCACAGTGCTTCAGAAGTAAGTGCTGCTTTAAAAAGAAAGTGGGAGTGCGAGTGCGCAAAGAGAATGCACATTCACCTGTTCATTCTCGGAAGTGGGAGTGCGAGTGCGCAAAGCGAGAGCTGTCAATCATGAGCGCATGCAGCGCTCAACTTGGAATGTGTCAGCAGAATGTCAGAGTCTAAACAATAAACTTACAATAAACCTAACAATGCCACCTATAAATACACAACATGTAGATCTACATAACGTTCTCTGTGCCATCTCACAGCAGTTTGCTTAGCTATTTTTAATCAGGGCAAATAGCCTTATAGCCAAAACTAGTATATGATGCTTTAATTTATGGAGCTGCCTTTTGTTTACACATGACTTCCAAATGAGAGGTATTGCAATTTTATATTAGTCTAAATGAACATCTACACCAAGTTGCAAGCATCAGGGGAAGATTATGGACGCACCAAATTTGGCTTAACGGTCATTTAATGGTGAAATGCCGCTCGCACTGTCAGCCAACTTCGGGTTGTTTCTCTGAATTCCGACAATAAACGAGACCATCCGAACACATCTGCAAACATCGTGGTTTGAACTGTGTTGGTTCAAATCAACTTGGTTCAGACCAAGTTGGTACTACAGCTTTGGGAAACAGTCGTTTTTTGGATGTTAGTTAGTTCAAACTTGCATCGTACCATATTGGTTTAATGCTAACTTGGTTGGTTGTTTGGGAAACGCACCCCTGAACGTGCGCTGTAGATATTTATGCTCAAATCCACTCAAAGTAGGGGGCGGGGCACCATCACGCTGTGTCTTTAAATTATATTAATTTCTTATAGGCCTACTTGTATTTCCTAGAATGTAAATGTGAGGAGTGACATATAAGCTATGTGCAATGTATAATATTCTTAATATCCACTGTAGATGTTGGTAGGTGTGTTGGGTATCTCTGTAAAGCCTCAGCTGCGCATGCCGCCTGGCAACGCGCACCCTCGGCTACGTGTGCTAGGTGAAGGATCGGTCAGTGGAGAGCTTAGCTAAGCTCCGCATGTTTAAAGGTGGAGTACGAGATTTTGGAATAACGGTTCCCGCAAGCCATATTTTGAAAAGAAACACGCCCGCCCTCGCCATGCTCCCACCCCCCGCGTCTCCACCCCTCCTCCCCCTCCCCCCGTGTCTCCACCCCCCTCCCTACCCGCGCCTCCAAAGCACATGAATGCACATTGAAAATGTAATAAATACATAATGTTATCTTACCTATCGAGTAGAAACAGGGCCACCATTGCATCGGTTTGAAGTCCTTTTTGTTGTTTGAGTCGCCGCCAGTGGTCAAACGCTGCGCCAATGTTCACTCTGGTCTTGAGTCGTCCTTTTTTATAAAGTTTCCTGGCAGTTGCCTTTTCGAATACAGATTTTCGTTTTCTTTTTTGACCAGTTGTGTGCGTCTGTTCTGCCATAGTGTTATGTAATTATTGTAGTCCGGTATCTAGATAAAATGGGCTAGTATGGTAGGCTATCTATGCGTTGCTTTGAAATGGCTTAGTTCACCTGGAGTGGTCCCTGCACATACTGTAGGGGCGGGGGTGGGTGGGGGTTTTGGGGTCGCGGGCTTCAGTCTGATTGACGTGTCAGTATCCAATCATTTTGAGGTGGTACCTCGATAGGATTGGATGGCGTTTTTCCTTTATTTTACACTGTAGACTGGATTAAAATATTTCGTTTTTGGGTCAAACCTTCTATTGTACTGCTTGCAACATGGGTGTGAGGAGCTTTTCAAGCAATATGGTAAAAAATACTCCTGAAAAAAATCTCGTACTCCACCTTTAATTCCCCAAGCCAATGACAAGAACTTTTGTGAGAAATAACGCGAACGTCTGCATCATGCGGGATTTGCGGGCGGGAGCGGGATAAAATATGGCAGGCGGGAGCGTGACTGAAAATCATAATTCTTTGCGGGAGCAGGCGGGAGCGGGACTGCACAATGCGGGAGCGGGCGGGACTGAAAATTCTGTCCCGCGCAGACCTCTAGTGTAAAACACTATTGGGGAAAGCGATAAAGCCGCAAGTGTGGGAGGAAAAAGGGAAGTGTATGGATGTGATATCTGGAGTATCTACTGAGGTGACAGAGGAACAGATCCGAGTTAACATGAAAGGGGTTAAAATAACCAAGGTGAACCGTTTGCCTATTACAAGAGATGGAGTTACAAGTCCTAGTTTGTCAGTTATGATAGCTCTGGACGAAGAGCGATTACCGGAAAGAGTTAAGATTGGGTATGTCAGTTATGCAGTACGATCATACATTCCTCCACCAACAAGGTGTTTTAAATGCCAAAGGTTTGGGCATATTGCTGCAGCCTGTAGGGCTAAAGCCAGGTGTGCTAAGTGTGGGGGGAACATGAATATGGCAAGTGTGCTGTAGGAACTAAAATAAAGTGCTGTAACTGTGGAGGGGAGCACAGCGCTGCTTATAAAGGATGTGAGGCCCATAAAAGAGCAGTACGGATTCAAAACATAAGGGTGAAGGAGAAGCTTACCTATGCTGATGCAATCAAAAAGGTAGATAGCAAAGTACAATCTGATGCTAAAGCAGTGTCTGTGTCTCAACCTCCTACTCAAAGAGCTGCACAACCTTTGAATTATAAAATTTCTGAAGACACCTTGATTGTGGAGAAGAAAAAGTTTGTTGCCTTCACAGTGGAAGTTATCAATTGCTCAGCACAGACAGATAGCAGAAGGCAAGTTTATTTCTATAGCGCATTTCATACACAGTGGCAGTTCAATGTGCTTTACAGAGGTAAAAGCAAAACAGTAAACAATAGAAAATAAAATTACATAAAATAAATGGGGAAGAAGAGAGAAAAAAATAAGAATTAAACAATAGTAGAAATAAAATAAAATGAAGTAAAAGTTCAGTAAAAAAAACAGCAGAATAAAATAGAATAAAAGTTAAGTAAAGTTTAAAACATGCAGAGACTGTAAAAGTTAAGTAAAGTTTAAAACATGTAAAGATGATATTTATCAGTGAGCAGAAAGCATCTGAGAACAGCTTGGTCTTTAGTCTAGATTTGAAGCTGCCAACAGCAGGAGCATTTTTGATGTCCTCTGGGAGTTGGTTCCGTACTGCATAGTAGCTAAAAGCTGCTTCACCACACTTTGTTTTAACAACAGGTTTTACCAGTAAATTTTTCTGCTGCGATCTGGTAGATCTGATTGGGTTAGGCCGCTGCAACATATCAGAGAGGTAATTGGGCCCTGTACCATTTAGAGATTTGTACACCAGCAGCAATGCTTTAAAGTCAATTCTGTAGCTTACTGGAAGCCAGTGAAGGGACCTTAGAATTGGAGTAATGTGCTCTGTTCTTTTTGTTCGTGTGAGAACCCTCGCCGCTGCATTTTGAACCAGCTGAAGTCGTTTGATGGTCTTTTTTGGCAGGCCTGTGAAAAGGCCATTGCAGTAGTCAACCTTACTAGAGATGAAGGCATGTATAAGTTTTTCCAGATCATTTTTTGACATAAGTCCTCTTAGTTTGGAAATGTTTTTTAGGTGATAAAATGCTGAGAACAGAGAGAATAAAGATTATCGCAAGAGCAGCAGAAAAGTACCTTGATATAGGGGAATTATCCGTTGAGTCTGTAAATGCAGTATTAGCAACCAGAGTGTCTGAAAGTCAGCAATCATGTGGTGGTGTTTTATAATGGTACTGTCCATATTACAGTGGAATGCCAGGAATTTAATTGCGAATGGGCAAGAATTTAAACATTTTATTGAAGAACAGCAGGTTAAACCAAATATCATTTGTATCCAAGAAACATGGTTAAAGCCATCACTTGACTTTATAATCTATGGATATGTACCGTAGCAGTACGCAAAGATAGAAGCCTAGGAACAGGTGGGGGAGTAGCCACATTTATTCAACAGGGACTTAATTACAAAGCACAAAATATAAATAAAGAAATTGAAGCAATATCAGTGGAAGTATGGGTGGGTAGAACTAAGTTTAAAATAATTAACTTCTATAACCCTTGCCAAAAGATTAGAAGAGATTTTTTAGATTGTAGAAATATTTTATGTGGAGACTTCAATGCTTATAACACATTATGGGGAAGCAAAAGAACAGATGATAATGGGAGTACTATTGAGGAGTTTATGGATAACCACAATCTAGTCTGTTTAAATGATGGAACAGGCACTAGGTTTGATCTAGTACATGGAACAGCATCAGCACTTGACCTTACCTTACTTTCAGAACGAATAGCAGGAGTCAGTCAGTGGGAAGTTCTTAATAATAACCCATTAGGAAGTGATCATTACCCAATTTGGACCAAGATACAAGAGCAGAATGTTAATTTGGAAGAAAACTGGTACCCAAGATGGAAAATGAGAGAGGCTAATTGGGGGCTATATAGCATGAAGGCAAGTGGCAAACTTATGGAGAATATGTCAAACTTAAGCGATGATGTTGAATTAGTAAATTCCATAATCGCAAATATATTATATGAGTCAGCAGAGGAGGTTCTGGGTGAGTCTTCTGGGATAAGGGAAAAGAAAATGGTGCCATGGTGGTCAGATGAATGTAAAAAAGCGGTCAAAGCTAGAAATAAAGCATTCAGAAGGGTGAAATCAAATCATTCCTTCAATAATTTAATACTATATAAAAAGGCACAGTCTCAAGCTAAAAGAGTAATAAGCAGTGGCGGCTCCTGAATTTTTTTTCAGGGGGGGCAATTTTCCCCCGTTATGTCTACACGGACCATAAATGTCCACAGGACTGAAGTAAATTGACCTAGGTAGCAAATCAATTGGCCGAACTTGTTTTTGCCTGGTAAATTCAGATATCAATATAGACAATATCTCTTCTCTCCACTAGGTGGCAACACTGAACAAGTTAAAGGTGGCAAACTAAGGTAGCCTAGTAAACTAGACCCACCCGCCTAGCGGCCAAAAATATTTTTGCCTACGAGTGGCAAATATTCACATTTAGTCTGGCTTGCCAGGCTAAAACTAAGGAAGATTCATTGTGAAGCCTTCAAAGCAAAACATTTGGCATCACAATCAATTAATATTACATTACTCATTTATTTTCTCATATTTTTCCAGTATTCTATAATAAGTAGACACAAATTCTTAATTATAAACATATTCTAATTTCTTCATTCTAAAGAATGCAATTAAAGTGGCAGGATATAAATCCAAAACAAGTGTTTATTTAAGTTTTGAAAAAGATGAAGAAAAGCATAACCATCAAACAAACATGTGCAGCTTAATTATGTGTTTTTTTTAATATGGAATTGCACCATTTTAACAACAAATAATTCTAAATAAATTCTGCAGTTTTTTCCCAAGAATTCCTCCAGAAAGCCATGCCTTAAAAGGAAATTTAAAGTATTACAAGCATGTCAATGAACACAAAAGGCTTTAGTTATTTAGCTATACACACACAAGGTTACACAAGGTTTTGTAGTCAGTGCAACTTGGCTTAACAAGTTTGAAAAAAGGTAAGGTGCTGCTGGCTCCAATGAACACATACTGTACAATATATAAAAACTGAAAATATGCTTAATTTACACCAAG
Organism: Neoarius graeffei; assembly: GCF_027579695.1. Taxonomy (NCBI): domain Eukaryota; kingdom Metazoa; phylum Chordata; class Actinopteri; order Siluriformes; family Ariidae; genus Neoarius; species Neoarius graeffei. The sequence goes on along the minus strand of NC_083594.1, from coordinate 2,643,499 downwards.
TCAGAGAGAACTTGAGGCTACTGAAATATTCCAAGCATGGCAATGTTAAACTGCCACTGGTAAAACAACTGCCATTGGTAACACACACACACACACGCACACAAACCTTTTGCCTAGTAAATTCAAATATCAGATATCACTGTACCGTCTGCTGTGCTACTTCCAGAGTGGAAGAGAATGCAAGGGTAGCAAAAAAGAGCTACATCACAGCCAGCTAGCCAAGTTTTCCGGTGGTACCAGTTCTTGTTAAAACCTCTTGAGTCGGTCTTCTCCCCTTTCGTAGACGCTTGCTTGATGTTTAAATTCGGTCTAGGAGGTCCTAGCTGTTTGATTGCCGTTTTCTCCTCATTGGTACGACGACTAAAGGGAACTTCTTTCAGATACGCTATCGTATTGTTGCACTCAACACTCGCCATCTTCTTCATAGAATGTTCACACATTTCCCACGCAAGTTGCGTTTTCCAGCCCAAAATTATGTTCAAAATCCGCTAAAATGCACTTAAAACCCCCCAATCTGGCAACACTTGCGCGGCGCAACAGGCGTATGACGTAAGCACGCTGTTTGTGCGAGCACATAAAACCTAATAGAAAATGCATTGGGAGCATGATTTTCGAAAAAAACGTACGTACTATTAGTGTCAATGGGAGATTTTGGGGCAAATCTGAACCTGACAGAAATCGCCCCAAAAGGGCGTGGCTACACCAGGCGCGACCTTAGCCTGATTGGACAATGACATTACTGTTGCCATGGTAGTAGGAGTGATTAAAAAAAAAAATCTCCCTCCCTGTTTGGGAGTGCGTCGCCCAAATCGCCCCTATTAACGAGCCGCCAGTGGTAATAAGGGAAACTAAGAGGAATTACTGGAGGAGTTTCTGTAATACTATTGGATCAGAAGTTAAGGTCACTGAGGTATGGGGAATGATCAGAAAGATGGGAGGAATAAGAAGGGATTTCTCTTTACCAGTAATTAAAGATAGTGATGGTGAAGCGGTAAATAATGATGAAAAAGCAGAGATGCTTGCTAGGGCCTTTGTTAAAGTGCATAGCTCTAAAAACTTATCAAATGAAGAGTTACTATGGAGAACAAAAACGATTGAAGATAATGGAAACTTATTAGGAAAGAAAGATATGTGAGAGTGCACTTGATAAGAATTTTACATTATTTGAACTGAAAAGAGTGTTAGTGGGTGTTAAAAATACTTCTCCAGGTAAAGATAGAATTTGTTATAAAATGATTGAACAATTATCTGATGTGACTAAAAGTGTGATTTTAAAGTTATATAATAAAATTTGGGAGCAAGGTAAGCTGCCCTCTAGCTGGAAACATTCAGTAGTGGTACCTATAGCTAAACCAGGTAAAGATAAAGCAGAGGTCAAAAGCTATAGGCCTATAGCACTAACATCTAATCTTTGCAGGTTGATGGAAAGGATGATAACTAAGAGGTTAGTATACGAGATTGAAAAAAGAAGTCTTTTCTCTCCACATCAAAGTGGATTTAGAAATGGACGTACTACTATGGATCCAATAATCTGCCTAGAAAATGAAATTAGGAAAGCTCAAGCAAACAAGGAGACAGTCTTGGCAACGTTCTTTGATATTGAAAAAGCATATGATATGCTCTGGAAAGAGGGTCTTTTACTTAAATTGAATAAAATGGGAATAGAAGGTAAAATGTTCAATTGGATTAGAGATTTTTTAAGGAATAGAACTATAGAGGTAGGAGTTGGAGCGAGCCATTCAAAAATCTACTCTATAGAAAATGGTACCCCACAGGGTAGCGTCTGCAGCCCAATTCTATTTAATATAATGATTAATGATGTTTTTAACAATATTGACTCCGGAATCAGTAGAGCACTTTATGCAGATGATGGAGCACTGTGGGTGAGGGGTCGAAATTCTGATAGTCTGAGGAACAGAATGCAAATAGCTATAAACGAGGTTGAAAGATGGTCACATGAGTGGGGGTTTCATTTATCTGTTGAAAAGACACAAGTTATATGTTTCTCAAAGAAAAGGGTAACCCTACAGTGGACCTCAGGTTGTATGGGCAGCCACTCAAGCAAACAGATAATTTAAGATACCTTGGTGTATGGTTCGATATCAAACTTTCTTTTAAAGTTCATATTCAAAAGGTTATAGACAAATGTAAAAAAGGGAATTAATATTCTGAAATGCTTAGCAGGGAATGACTGGGGGGCATCAAGCACATCCTTGAAAAGAATTTATAGTGCCCTAATCCGACCAGTATTGGATTATGGATGTATAGCATATAATTCAGCAGCCAAGTCTTCCTTGTTAGAGCTAAACAAGATACAAGCCAAAGCCCTCCGTATATGCTGTGGTGCCTTCAGGACCTCTCCAGTCCCAGCACTTCAGGTGGAAGTAGGGGAGATGCCACTGGACCTCAGGCGACTGAAATTATCAGTGTCATACTGGCTAAACCTACAGGGTCATGAAGACAATCACCCGACCAAACAGGTACTAAGGGAATGCTGGGAGTATGGTCGACCCGTACGCAGTTTTGGGTGGGATGGTAATCAGCAGGCAGATCAATTGAGGATCATTGACATTCCTCTTTGCAAAACAATTACAAGGTCAATCATTCCCCCTTGGTTATTTTATTTCCCTATTGTAAATTTGGAAACTAAGGAGATTGCAAAATCCAGAGGTTTTTATCAGAATGTACAGCAGTACTTAGAAGTAATGTATGATGATACGACACAGATATATACAGATGCTTCTAAAGACGAAACTGGTAAGACAGGAGCAGCAGTATTCATCCCCAGCTACAATATAAGTATTGGGAAAAGGATGTCAGATCACTTGTCAATTTTTTCAGCAGAAATGATGGCTATTATACTGGCCCTGCAGTGGGTGGAGGAGGTGAAGCCTAGTAAGGCAGTTATTTGTTCAGATTCTACGTTTTCCTTAAATAGTCTCCAGAGTGGAAAATCTACATGCCGACAAGACCTCTTGGATGAAATTAACCATCTTGTATTTAAGATTAATCAACATAAAACTTTTATTCAGTTCACATGGGTTCCAGCTCATAAGGGGGTTGAGGGTAATGAGAAAGTGGATAAAATGGCCAAAGAGGCCATCAAGGCAAATGAGGTTGAGTTAGAAGTCCCATTAAGCAAGGCAGAAATTAAAGTAATAATTAAAGACAACATCAACAAAATGTGGCAGGAGAGATGGAATACAGAGGAGAAAGGAAGGCATCTATATAATTTACAAAAGGAGGTGGTGATTAGAAGGGGTGGTGAACTGAAACAGCAGGAGGAGGTTTGGTTCACGAGGCTGAGGATAGGACACACAAGTCTAAATAGTGGGTTGTATACAATAGGGAAACATCAGTCTGGGGCCTGTGCACACTGTGGAGAAGTAGAAACGGTTGAGCATGTTCTTATACACTGTACACAGTATTCCAGTGAAAGAGAGAAGATGGGGAGGGCATTGAGGAAACCTGTAACTATAGACAACTTAAGTCAGCCATTCACACAATCAGGAGTAACAGCTCTAACACAGGATTTAAAGGACACTCAACTAGCAAACAGAATTTATTTATTTTAATAATCAGTCTGCAATTTAATATCCCTTGAGATCACACCTCAGCCCGGTAGATGGCGGTAATACACATCGATTGCTAACCGCCAATAAATCGACAGAAGACGAAGAAAAGGGGCTCGGTTCGACACTCAAACTTTATTGTTCAGAGCAGTTTGTCAGCATGTCATTGGGTCAAAGCCCACGCAGAATCCCAGCCACGGTTCTGGGCTCCACGGCGTTCGGGGGGCGCGCGGACGCGGACACGAGCGCGAAGATGGTGAGGGTGTTTTTGGAGCGCGGGCACAGCGAGCTGGACAGCGCGTTCATGTACACAGACGGGGAGGCGGAGACTCTGATCGGGGCGATGCAGCTTCCTCCGGCAGGTAGGGGGCAGCAGAGCAGCGCTTTCAGCACAGGAAGCAAATAAATAAATAAATAACGCTTCAGTGAAGCCTAAAGTAAAATAATCATTATAAAAACCTATCCACTGCTTTTAAAGTTTATCATTATAATTTCTAAATGTTTTGCAATATTAAAAGTAGCATTAAAACATAGTTTAGTAAAAAGCTCTTTCAGCATGGTGTTGAAATGGCCTCGATATTACTGACATGACTAAAGCAGGTGGTGTAGTGGTTAGCGCTGTCGCCTCACAGCAAGAAGGTCCGGGTTCGAGCCCCGGGGCCGGCGAGGGCCTTTCTGTGTGGAGTTTGCATGTTCTCCCCGTGTCCGCGTGGGTTTCCTCCGGGTGCTCCGGTTTCCCCCACAGTCCAAAGACATGCAGGTTAGGTTAACTGGTGACTCTAAATTGAGCGTAGGTGTGAATGTGAGTGTGAATGTTTGTCTGTGTCTATGTGTCAGCCCTGTGATGACCTGGCGACTTGTCCAGGGTGAACCCCGCCTTTCGCCCGTAGTCAGCTGGGATAGGATCCAGCTCGCCTGCGACCCTGTAGAACAGGATAAAGCGGCTAGAGATAATGAGATGAGACTCTAAAGCACACATTCATACAGGAACACACACACTGTCGGATAGGGGAGACTGGGGTCGGTTGTAAGCATGTAGCATGAGGTTATGGTGCGTTCATGTGCTATGGGAATTATGGTAAATACCAAACGCCGACATGGAAAGCACACATGAACGCCCCCTCTTGTGGTATTTTCCACTGGGCAACTCGTAGAAAATTTTGATACACGAGTTGCCGAGATGAGATGAACTTTAACCTTTTCAACATGGCGGCGAGCGGTACAAGACTAGCTTATGAACCAAGAAAGGAGTGGTTTTCACCTACGGAAAGCTGACTCTCACCTTTTAAACGAGTCATGTTATGTATATTATATTATTATAATAATATGTATATTATAGCCTAATACAAAATATTCTGTGGCTGTCCAAAGAACGCCAACAATGATCTAGATACTGGCTACTCTCATTGTGGCTACAGCCAAATTTCCAAAAACTGCGTGGCATTCAATGTGTTAAGAAAATCTCTACTTGTCATGATCAGGAAATATTCAGCATTATTTACCTTTTGACTTTTGATAACTCATATTCCTGCTGCAGCTGATGAACAAGGCAATCTATAATTGTTTTAGCCAAATAACAGGCCTGATTCTGAATCTGGTCCACCATCTTTAATTTGTCAACAACAACAAAAGCATGTGAACACAACACACTGGTAAATACCACTTCCCAACTGGAAAATATCATCTTCCCATAGCACATGAACGCAGCATAAATATCCGAGGATATACACAAGTGAGTTAAAGGACTAAAACATGGCAGAGGTTCAGGTGTAACATCTAAACATTTAGTGTTTATCCTTTTAGATGCAGATGATCAATCGGTAGTCTTTTGCATTTACTTTCCTACAACACATCCTTCAAGAAAAGAGAGAATTTTGATGTTTTATTTATTTAAATGTTTGTTTGATGTGGACATAGCAATTACATTGGACAAACCAGATGCATTGTTTGAGTGTTTTAGCACAAGTGCTAATTCGCAACACCAGTCCACAGGAGGCTTTGAAAAGACAGAACAAATGAAATATAAAGAATAGGAAAAGGGAAAAACAATCAAGAAAAAAAAAGAAAATGCAAGCATTTTTCAATATTTGGTTCATATAGACGCTACAAAACAAAGGCAATATGATCAAGCAATTAATCTGTTAAGAGCATTAATGTGAACACTGTTGTGTAGATTTTAACCATTGTTTAAGTCCTTTGTTTAAAACATTTTATATTGGTTTCTAGTTTGAGCTCAGTGGGTAGAGAGTTCCAAAGTTTAGCCCCCGTTACAGAGAGAGCAGACTGGCAGAAAGAAGTCTTACATCTTGGGACTAGACAGTCACCATAGGCGGAAGCTCGTGTGACCGCTCTAGGAGAGCTCCGACACCTGATGGCCACTTCAGAAAACAGTGTAGACATGTTATTTAGACATTTAAAAAGGAATCTAAGAGTACTAAAATTAATAAAATTTTCAAAAGTGAAAAGGTTGTGTTTCCTTAATACGTGGCAATGATGCCATTTCACTGGTTTCCAGTCCATAATTTTTGAATATAACTTAATAAAGTTGTGAATAACTTTATGAATAAAGTTGTGCTTTATTCATCAAAAAATTTTCATTTTTTGATGAATAAAGCACAATTTTATTCATCACACACTTGTGAAATTCCTCTCTGCATTTAACCCATCTGAAGCAGTGAACACACAGAGCAGAGGGCAGCCATGCTAACAGCGCACAGGGAGCAGTTGGGAGTTCTGTGCCTGCCTCAATGGCACCTCGGCCCGAGGCCATCCCACATTAACCTAACCGCATGTCTTTGGACTGTGGGGGAAACCGGAGCACCCGGAGGAAACCCACGCGGACACGGGGAGAACATGCAAACTCCACACAGAAAGGCCCTCGCCGGCCACGGGGCTCAAACCCCAGAACCTTCTTGCTGTGAGGCGACAGCTGTAACCACTACAGCACCGTGCCGCCAGTGTTGGTCGTATATCAAGTACACGAATAACAACTGGCCTGAGTTTCCCAAAAGCATCGCAGCACAAAGATTGTCGTTAAATGGAAGAGCCAGCAGTACAACGAATGCTCTCGCTCACTCACTCTCTCCTCGTTAAGATGCTCTTGGGAAACCCACCACTGATATGTTATTTGCGTGATTTGACATATCACAAGTCTTTAAGGTTTATCTTTGAACCACAAAGTTTTCCATGAAAGAAGCAGTTTTTCACGAGTGTAGAATCTCGTTTGTGTTTTGCTGAATATCTTGTTGTGGGACATGGTGGAGGAACATGAAGTCCTCCTCCTGCATTCACCCACACATGGGGGTCGTCCCAAACTTAAAATCTTTTTTTTTTTTTTGCATGACCGAATGAATTGTGATGTTATACACCACTCCCAGCACAGGTGACTGTGTAAACGGTTTAGTTCCCCATCTTGTAATCACTGTCTCCTTTTTCACTGTTCCAGAAGTCTTATGAGCTCAGGTTGTCCTTTATAATCAGTACCTCTGGATGAACAGTTAACTTTGACTGTAATTAATTTATCTCTCCGGAAAGACTTGCTGTTTTCTTGCACACAGCACTGAGTGGTGCTTCACTCGGCCAGACGGGGTTGGGGTTTTTTTTGTTTTGTTTTTTTAAATCTGGCTTCCTCACATCCTTATATTTTACAGAAGTGATGATATAATTTGTTGAACACAGTTGGCCTGTGTGCAGTGAAAATGTCACGTGATCGCAGTAAAATTGCATCACTTTTCATCAGCACTTTGTCCTGGTCAGAGTCACGGGGGATCTGGTGTATATCCCAGGAACACTTTACCACCCTGCGGCTCTGTTGGGCACTTATACACCATCATTATTATCAAACTCATAAAAGTGTACTGAATAATCATTGCTGCTCTAGTTAAGTGATCTCCACCATCATTTAAAAATAAAATTACTGACCGATTAGATGTCCGTCTTGGGTTTCTGGACTGAGTTTTTGAGAATCGTGGTCATTGTGTGATTAATGTAATTAAAATCTGTCCGATTGAAACAGGCTGAATTTTCATGCTTTGTTTTAGTTCGAATTTCCACCAAAGCGAACCCCTGGGATGGTAAGACGCTGAAGCCGGAGAGCGTGCGCTCTCAACTGGAGACGTCGCTGAAGAGGCTGCGCGCTCAAAGCATCGACATTTTCTACTTACATGCTCCAGACCATGAGAACCCTATCCTGGACACGCTGAGAACCTGCAATGAGCTGTACAAAGAGGTAGAGCAGTGCAGCATGACTGCGAACTTCTACATCCAGGCTCCAGGAAAACGTTCTGCTCTAATATGCCGAGCAAATGTCACCACCAAGTAATAAATCACCCACAGGACCTACTAAAAAAGCTGTAGGAGCTGCCAGTTTATATTTATTAACATGGGAGTGTATTGGACACCGTGGTAGTAATAATAATAATAATAAATTATTATTTTGCTAATGTGCTAGTTTTTAAACAAGTCCCATCTGGAGGTCTGAACTGGCATGATGTAGCTGAGTTTGAGGAACTCTTAGAGCCAGAATTCACTCCCCTCCCCCCCCCCCCCCCCCCCCCCCCCACACACACACACACTGTTTCCAATGGCGTTAGGGTAGGGTCCATTTAATAAAACCTTTTTGGTGTAGGCCACACCCACCACCTACAGCGCACTGATCAAACTTTTGACCTTCTCTATTGCTAGGGAAAGTTTAAAGAGTTCGGCTTATCCAACTACACCTCGTGGGAAGTAGCTGAAATCCACTCCATCTGCAAACACAACAGCTGGGTCCTTCCCACCGTCTACCAGGTGAATCGAAGTGCTTGCATTGTTCTCTGATTTATTACTCACGCGTGTTCCTTTTCATAGAGCTTAAAGCGAGTTTTGATTGTGCGTCTTCATTAAAGGGCATGTACAACGCTATCACGCGACAAGTGGAGACGGAACTGCTGCCATGTCTGCGACACTTCGGTATGCGTTTCTATGCATACAATCTCCTGGCAGGTACGTTGGCATAACGATGTGTTTTTGGATCATCTTTTACCCTGCGTTTGTTTACACTAGCAAGTGACAAGTCATATGTGTGCCCCCCCGATATAAAAAGTAATCCCACGTGATGCTACCACCACCATGCTTCACTGTTCTCACTGTGACGAGCAGCGTTGTTTCTAGACACTACTAGCATAATTGTACAATTGACTGTAAACGTTATACATGTGAAAATGTATTTCCTGTTGGAGTAAAGTCTTTTGAAATGAGACACTGTGACTTAAATACCCTGGAATCTTTAATCAGGAGGCCTGCTTACGGGAAAATACCAGTACGAGGATAAAGATGGTGCTGAGCCTTCAGGACGCTTCTTTGGAAATACATGGGCTGCTGTTTACAGAGACAGGTAAACCATCAGACCTGTTCCTATTTCTTATTTCTGACATTTTGTGGAATTTATTTCTTCTAGAAGTCCTTAACTCTGAGTTGTACTGAGTATCTTAAATCTCATCTCATTATCTGTAGCCGCTTTATCCTGTTCTACAGGGTCGCAGGCGAGCTGGATCCTATCCCAGCTGACTACGGGCGAAAGGCGGGGTTCACCCTGGACAAGTCGCCAGGTCATCACAGGGCTGACACATAGACACAGACAACCATTCACACCCACATTCACACCTACGGTCAATTTAAAGTCACCAGTTAACCTAACCTGCATGTCTTTGGACTGTGGGGGAAACCGGAGCACCCGGAGGAAACCCACGCGGACACGGGGAGAACATGCAAACTCCACACAGAAAGGCCCTCGCCGGCCACGGGGCTCGAACCCAGGACCTTCTTGCTGTGAGGCGACAGCGCTAACCACTACACCACCGTGCCGCCCCAGTATCTGAAATGCAGTGTTTAATAGTTTGGACTCAGGGTTCGAGGGATGCTTGAACCAGGATAAAGGCAAAAAAAATCAAATCATCTGCTTTATGTTCACATCTATAGATTAACGGCAATCAGAGATTCCCTGGTGTTTTGGTCAGGGGCTTTTTTTTTTGTTTTTTGGCACCACATGAATAAATTCATATAAAAACTCAGACTTTATGACCTGTCTTTAAAGCAGAGATTGGTGGACGATGTGGTACCAGAACCGGGTAAATGTCTGATAAATTAGCGAGTGAAGACGATGCCACTGGTGAACAGTAACGCAGTTATTAGTTTAACGTATTTGTTGCTGTAGTAAAGCGGTACATTTGTGTATAATCTTGGGAATGGTTTATTTATTTGGGGTGTAAACCTCAGACTTCTACAGAGTACAGTGCAGTTTCAATATCAACTCATAACGCAGCAATTTAATACAACCCCGATTCCAAAAAAGTTGGGACAAAGTACAAATTGTAAATAAAAACGGAATGCAATAATTTACAAATCTCAAAAACTGATATTGTATTCACAATAGAACAGACAACATATCAAATGTCGAAAGTGAGACATTTTGAAATTTCATGCCAAATATTGGCTCATTTGAAATTTCATGACAGCAACACATCTCAAAAAAGTTGGGACAGGGGCAATAAGAGGCTGGAAAAGTTAAAGGTACAAAAAAGGAACAGCTGGAGGACCAAATTGCAACTCATTAGGTCAATTGGCAATAGGTCATTAACATGACTGGGTATAAAAAGAGCATCTTGGAGTGGCAGCAGCTCTCAGAAGTAAAGATGGGAAGAGGATCACCAATCCCCCTAATTCTGCGCCGACAAATAGTGGAGCAATATCAGAAAGGAGTTCGACAGTGTAAAATTGCAGAGTTTGAACATATCATCATCTACAGTGCATAATATCATCAAAAGATTCAGAGAATCTGGAAGAATCTCTGTGCGTAAGGGTCAAGGCCGGAAAACCATACTGGGTGCCCGTGATCTTCGGGCCCTTAGACGGCACTGCATCACATACAGGCATGCTTCTGTATTGGAAATCACAAAATGGGCTCAGGAATATTTCCAGAGAACATTATCTGTGAACACAATTCACCGTGCCATCCGCCGTTGCCAGCTAAAACTCTATAGTTCAAAGAAGAAGCCGTATCTAAACCTGATCCAGAAGCGCAGACGTCTTCTCTGGGCCAAGGCTCATTTAAAATGGACTGTGGCAAAGTGGAAAACTGTTCTGTGGTCAGACGAATCAAAATGTGAAGTTCTTTATGGAAATGAGGGACGCCGTGCCATTCGGACTAAAGAGGAGAAGGACGACCCGAGTTGTCATCAGCGCTCAGTTCAGAAGCCTGCATCTCTGATGGTATGGGGTTGCATTAGTGCGTGTGGCATGGGCAGCTTACACATCTGGAAAGACACCATCAATGCTGAAAGGTATATCCAGGTTCTAGAGCAACATATGCTCCCATCCAGACGACGTCTCTTTCAGGGAAGACCTTGCATTTTCCACCATGACAATGCCAAACCACATACTGCATCAATTACAGCATCATGGCTGTGTAGAAGAAGGGTCCGGGTACTGAACTGGCCAGCCTGCAGTCCAGATCTTTCACCCATAGAAAACATTTGGCGCATCATAAAACGGAAGATACGACAAAAAAGACCTAAGACAGTTGAGCAACTAGAATCCTACATTAGACAAGAATGGGTTAACATTCCTATCCCTAAACTTGAGCAACTTGTCTCCTCAGTCCCCAGACGTTTACAGACTGTTGTAAAGAGAAAAGGGGCTGTCTCACAGTGGGAAACATGGCCTTGTCCCAACTTTTTTGAGATGTGTTGTTGTCATGAAATTTAAAATCACCTAATTTTTCTCTTTAAATGATACATTTTCTCAGTTTAAACATTTGATATGTCATCTATGTTCTATTCTGAATAAAATATGGAATTTTGAAACTTCCACATCATTGCATTCCGTTTTTATTTACAATTTGTACTTTGTTCCAACTTTTTTGGAATCGGGGTTGTATTATCTATTGTATGATTTGATTTAGTCGCCTCCAAATCGATGTGTCCCCAACTTTGTTCAGGGTCTGGAGTCGGCCTGCTGTTAATTCGAGAATGATGAGAACGTAGAGAAGGAATGGTTAAGTATCAGAGTTCAGGGCAAATCACCTTGCTAGCCTTTTAAATTACTTATCAGTTTTTCAATATGAGATGATTATTTTAAAATACACTGGTCTCTTTTTAATTCATTTCGAATCCATTCTAATTGATCACAGTAGATTTTATATTTAATTGTCCAATTGTTACACCCCTCATATTTAGCTTGTGACACAATATTGTTAAGCTGTTAGTTTTGTGGGCGAACTCCATTTAACTGTCATTCTTGTTTGTTTTTGTGGTTTTACAAGACCACTTTACCTTTTTGCTGTAATTGATCAATAAATCCAGTTCAGTTTGGTTTTTATTTCTGCACTAAACCATAAACAGATTAGGTGTTTGATTAGTTGTTTATTTTCCCCCCCATTCTCTTAATCTGAATCTTTTAGGTATTGGAAAAGGAGCAATTTCGACGCTATAGAAGGCGTCCTGAAGGGCCTCGACACGGCGTATGGTGCTGAGAAGCCGAGCTTAACTTCAGCCGCTATACGCTGGATGTATCATCACTCTCAGCTCAAGGTACGAGCTCCTGAACCGAGTGTAGAACATTCCATGGATAATGATCTCGGAGTCTCTACGTGTGTGCATGGAGTGAGAAGATTTGCATTCTAGCTGATGGTTTTTGAATGTGGAGGATGACAAGGGACCTTTAATAATTTATCTACCCAAAAAAAAAATTCCAAGTTAAAAATTTAATATGGGTGAATTCTGTAACTATTCAAAATATAAGACCGAAGCAAAGGTGTTTTTTTTTTTTTTTATTAACATACACGACGACCACTTGCGTAGCTGCATAGAGATTGCAGTTTCTGTTTTTATGATGTCCTAAGGGGATACAAACTTTTGCACTCAGTTTTAGCGTAGCCCCATAGGCATAGCGTGGATACAAAGAAACTCATCGAGTTGTGTTCTGATGGTTTCGGTCCTGTGCATGCCTCCACCATACCATCCATCCAGGACGAACCCAGGACCTTCTTGCTTTGAGGCAACAGTGCTAACCAATGCTAACCATGCCAGTGTGTTAGTAATTACCAGTCCTAGACACCGTCTAGTGGCCAGCGTTATAGCCGGCAAAGAAATAAAACAAGAGGCTGGCTATGATCTAAGAAAATTCTATAACCCAGAAACAGATGGGAGCTCCGCTTTTAGCCAGTGCCTAAATTTATATATTATCTGTATGCAGTTGAACCTGTAGGACTGAGCCTGGATCAGCACTCTGTGATCCTAACACTGGCACTACGGAAGAATGGCATCAATTATCCTTCATGAAGTCTTTAACTGCAGAATTCATTGTTTTAGCAAATAACTTGTGTACATTTTGAAACACATCCTGTTCTAACATGATTTGCTAAAATTGTAAAGTCTGCAGCAACTTGCATTGTGTGTAAATAACGTATCTGGGAGAAAATGGGCCAAATCACCTCAACTGCATGAGCCGAGTTGTTATATTTTCCGTAATTATGCCGGTGTGTGTCTCAGGGTGAACATGGAGATGCCGTGATCATCGGGATGTCCACCATGGAGCAGCTCCTGGTGAATTTAGCAGCAACTGAAGAAGGTCCTCTAAAGCAGGAAGTGGTGGACGCTTTTAACCGTGGCTGGGATTTAGTGACTCACGAATGTCCTAACTACTTCCGCTAGAGATGTGACGGACCTGAGGGGAAACTGCAGACACCTCGAGTTACACCTGTAAACGAGGACCATCTACTATAACCTTATTAACCCCTGAGCTATATTCTATAAAAAGGGAGTTATAATCTACAGGGACTTGACCAGAAATGCCTTTGATTCTATTCATGTTTAATAATTCAAGCTGAATTTGGAATTTTTTGTAATTTAGCACTTATTTTTGATGTCACTGGTAAACAATTAGGGTTTTTTTATTTTTTAAATATAAAGATTAAACATGTAATCCCATCTCAGCACACCTAAAGTAAGTAAGTCATCTTGTCATGTAGTATATTATTTGGGACGTTGAAAGGCTCGAACAACTGTATGGATCAGTCGTATAAAACATTTGGGTCAGGAATTACATAACACGCTGAATAAAAATTTGCACAAATATGTATCCTGATTTTGCAAGCTAAAACACGTCCATGTGAAAAGTCTATTGTCCATCATTTCTTTTCACGAACTGTCCTCATCGTCGTCGTCGTCATCTTTTTCCTGCTCAGCCTCTTCATCACCTTCCGCTAGCAGTGTGAAATCTCCAGTCTCTGAGTTCCACATGCACTTTACAGTCACTTTGAATTCAGCCATCTCGATCCCGAACAGTTTCTGAAAGGAATTCATGATGAAATACGATTAAAGCATAAAGTTCACGAGGTCACCAGCGCGCAAACGGCCGAGTTTAATCAGCTTAAAATTCTCACACCAAAACCTTCAGCTGTTTGTTTTATAGGGGAAAAAAAAGTAACTTGTTTTTATCTTCAGTCTAAAAATAAATCTCAGTTCCACAGTCTGCTTCTCTAAACCGCACCGCCACCTGCTTCAGTTATTGATGCATTTGAAAGAAAAGTTTGCATGTCAATGTTACCAGGTAATAAACAAAATTAGTCTAATTATGCAGGTGATCATAGAAAATCGTGCTTGCTGATTGGTCGAGAGATTCGGACTATTTCTCGATAATCACCTCGAGCGACTCGGCAAAATGGCGGCCGATCGCTTCATCACTGTAAGTGAGAAAGAATTACAAGTTTGGTCTAAAACTATTCAAAGGGAAGGTGGGATTGTGATTTATTTTATCGATTTCAAAACAAAAGTATTTTATGTGACTCGGCGTAGATCAGTGACCAGTCTGCGCTGCAAACTTATTACATTTACATCCCACTTTTAAAGACTGAAATTGTTTTATGATCACCTGTGTATTTATACTAAAACAATTATCCACCTCAGGTTCTGTGAATATTGATGACTTATCCATACAGGACACTTTTTTGATGGAATAAAAACGTGTTCTATTCCCTTCTAGCATTTGATAGCATGCAGTATTTTAGCATATCGCTTCTTCTACGTGTATTACGTCACTCTACCCAATGGAGAACGAGTGTTGAATATGGTTTACCATATTGCATGGTTGTCAAGACGACATGACGTCACACGTCGGAAACATAAGACTTCCACACTAGTGAGTGACTGGCAATTTGTAAACAAACATGGCTGCCAGGTTTGCGTCGTTAAATACGGAAGAGTTTGAAAGAGAAAGACGCGCTGAACACCTGAAAGGAACGTGTATGTATAATTGGCTGGCTTTTTTTTTTTTTTGTGGTCCATCAGATATATTCCATTCAGCTGCTTGTCTTCGACTCATTCAATATCTCATCTCATTATCTGTAGCCGCTTTATCCTGTTCTACAGGGTCGCAGGCGAGCTGGAGCCTATCCCAGCTGACTACGGGCGAAAGGCGGGGTTCACCCTGGACAAGTCGCCAGGTCATCACAGGGCTGACACATAGACACACAACCATTCACACCCACATTCACACCTACGCTCAATTTAGAGTCACCAGTTAACCTAACCTGCATGTCTTTGGACTGTGGGGGAAACCGGAGCACCCGGAGGAAACCCACGCGGACACGGGGAGAACATGCAAACTCCGCACAGAAAGGCCCTCGCCAGCCACGGGGCTCGAACCCAGGACCTTCTTGCTGTGAGGCGACAGCGTTAACCACTACACCACCGTGCAGCCCACATTCAATATCATGCTAGCTGAATGGAATATATCTGATAAACCACACACAAAAAAAGCCAGCCAATATTATTTAAAAATAATTACACCGACTTCAGTGAATTGTTAAATACAACAGCATTACTCAGAGCTTCACCAAGTGATACATTTATCTTACATATGTAAGATGATTCTCGCTCACATGATCTACGTTATATTTGGTAGCGGTTTAAACCGAATTGTTCCTGAACGCAGCGTATTGCAGCTTCACGGCCGTGCACACGTTTCCACTTTCTCCCTCAGTGAAATTACACATGGTGTAAAAAGCCGACTCACCAGAATACGGGCTTGTTCAGGAGTGAGCGTGTCTCCTTCTTTACACACTTCATAGTCCTTTAATAACGTAACGACTCCTGCAGAAAGATTTCATAAAGAAAGAACAACATCTCACATCTGTTTATTAGAGGGATTTATTGCTCAAGAGAAGCTGCTCTACTAACACTGTCCTATCAGTAAGAAATAACACTGGGTGGTGCTATTCTAGGAAAATAATCAGCACTGGAATGGTGTGATGAAGCGGAGTTACTGTTACAACCCCATCACTGATTATTTTCCAATAACCACATGACCTGAAGTGTCTAATTCCTCTTACATTACAGTCAGTTTTCAACGATTAGAATTTCTTTTATTAATGAATCAGAAGAATTCATTCCCTCCCCACCAGTTCGTAAACCAGTCACTGAGAGTCACTGTGGTCCTTCCTCACCCTAAAACATCAGCACTGATGTGTGCCGTGATCAGCGTAAACCTTCAGTGATGTATTTTTAAAGACGAGTCTGATCAGTGAGGTTCGTAAGCTGGTATCTGGGCGTCGTTACCTTTTTTAAGCGCTGTGGGCAGTCCTAACTGTCTTAGCTGAGGCTCCATGGAGTGGGAGAACTGTTCCAGCGGCCCCTCGTCAAGTGTCACCGCCATCTGTGCCACATTCCCTGCTCGAGCATAATCCAGCTCTTTGAAGCTGTTGAAATACCTGATTAAAAGACATCAACAATGAGGATCAGTGTGAGGTACGTGACGGCACTCAGAGTGGATTTGTGCACTTAGGGTTGTCGTTTAACAAAGAATGACTAAAGAAGAATAAAATTCATGTTTTTGAAAGGCCAAGTCCCGACCTTAATCCAATAGAAATGTTGGATAATAAACAGATCATTGATGTTACTGTACCACGACAGGATTTTAAAAAAAAAATCTGACTTTTGACTTAAAACATCACCCTCTAGTTTAATTTCTGGTCTCTTCTCATAAGTACAAGCATCGAGAGACTTTTCTAAAATCAGGTCATTGTTAGGTTGGCGTCATGTCGCCCATTTTAAGTGGCAAGTAACAGCGAGCTAACGAGCCTGACTGATAAACTCCAGGTTTCAGAAATAAACTCAAATAATCCCACAGAGCAGAACTTTATGACTACGTTCAGACTGCACCCTGAAACGACCCATATCCGATTTTTTTGCCCATATGCGACCTGTATCCGATTGTCATTGACAATCTGAACGACACAGATCCGATTTTTTTCACATGCGACCCAGGCTGCTTGGATATGTGGTCCTAATTCCGATGCATATCCGTTATTTTCACATGCGACTGCAGTCTGACCGGACAGGTCGCATTCATGCGACCTACACGTCATCAACAAGAGACAAACGTCACTATTCTGCGTTGGCTAATCCCGCCTCTTTGGTGGGAAACAACAACATTTGTACAGTTTTCAGAATTTAAATAGACTTTTATAGAATTGATCAAGCTAATGGTGGATTTGGGAGGGACCTGGATGTTTATCTGTTAGCCTGATTAAATCTGATTAAATAAAACAGTTTCTATAACTGATTTATAACTTAAACCATCCTGTATTACAAGATTATAAGATTGTTCTGGAAATTTCCAGTAATTTGACACCTTCGGTCTCATTAGTCTGCTGCCCACATTAATCAGATTATTGTGCGAGTTCCGCCGCCACAAAAACCACATCGCCAGGTCTCGCCTCATCTCCATGCCTTACTTGCAAACTTGAAGAGTGCGCTTTTTTTTTGTTTACGTATTACGTAGATGTGCTTATTACGTGTCAATTTGCGCATGCGGGACACTTTTGGGTCGTTTTCCGTTCATACTGGAGATCGCATACAAGTCTCATATAATTGGTAATGTGAACGGCCTAACAAAAAAATCGGATTTCACAACAAATCGGATATGGGTCGTTTCAGGTTGCAGTCTGAACGTAGTGTATTTTACAGCTTCATCTGTAATGTTCATTCCTAATTTACTGATTGGCAGCTGGTTATGAGGCTCCGCCCCTTGGAGAGTTTGACCAATCGTGCAATCTGTGCATCCAGGCAGGACATGCAGAGAGAGCCCTGTCAATCACACTCAGCATGCGTGTAGCCTCTTTCTGTTTATTAAAGGAAGAAATAAATCACCACTCTTTTACTTACTCTTGTACATCCTCTTTCGTTTTGTTGGTAAACAGGACTCCCACTTCCCCTCGGAGGAACTTGCTCACCTACGACAGACGACGCAAACCATCCAAAACTCAAATCTGCTGCAATCCATTCCAATCTGCTAAATTACCAAAATAAATGATGAGGTACCTTGTGCAAATTATCCTTGTATTCATCTGTCGGTCCTTTCCCAAGTGCAACCATCATCACCTTGTTCTTGCCGAAAAAGAACCTTTAATGATGAGAGAAAAGATCAGAACAACACTGACAGGGTTGCCAGATTGAGTAGTATGCTGTAGGTATGTTTTCTCTCTCCCGCTCTCTCTCGCTCACCGGCTGTGTTTCCACGCTGTTCTGACGTCTTTCAGTTTGCTGTTCCTCATGTTTTCCACCGAGAAGATGAACACGTACCTGTACGTGTCGACGCATTTCTGCAGCTGAAGCAGGAGATCCAGAGACACGGATTAAAATTCATTCATTCATCTCACACTGCTGCTGAGTTCTGGAGTGTGATTAGTCAAAAAGATGTTGATTAATTTTTTGTAACAGCAGCTCGTTCAGGGCGGCACGGTGGTGTAGTGGTTAGCGCTGTCGCCTCACAGTAAGAAGGTCCGGGTTCGAGCCCCATGGCCGGCGAGGGCCTTTCTGTGCGGAGTTTGCATGTTCTCCCCGTGTCCGCGTGGGTTTCTTCCGGGTGCTCCGGTTTCCCCCACAGTCCAAAGACATGCAGGTTAGGTTAACTGGTGACTCTAAATTGAGCGTAGGTGTGAATGTGAGTGTGAATGGTTGTCTGTGTCTATGTGTCAGCCCTGTGATGACCTGGCGACTTGTCCAGGGTGTACCCCGCCTTTCGCCCGTAGTCAGCTGGGATAGGCTCCAGCTCGCCTGCGACCCTGTAGAACAGGATAAAGCGGCTACAGATAATGAGATGAGATTATTAATAATAATTAATTTAAAAAAAAAATAAAGATACTGACCTCCTCAATCAGGTGCTGCTTCCTTTCCAATCCCTTCTTGACTGTTTTGGTCAGAGAGACTGTTGGCACAGACAGAAAGCCCTCAGTTACTGCTTAACTGATTTATTTTTCATAGAATTAATTTCTCCAGCTGGACTTCATTCTCAGGACTGACAATAAACATACAGTAAACACTAGAAGCGTTTATTTCACTAAGTTCCCCAAACCTGAATCCTAAGCGCAGTAAGAAGCCACATTATTTCCACTTCATCATGGATCTGGGACTGAATGTTAGCTTTAGCTCGTTAGCTGGTTATGAAACTACATTCCTCTTTTAATGCTTATATTTAATTAGATAAGTTATTCAGATGATATAATAACTGATACGACGCTACATGACAAACCCAAGTTACAAAAACAACGACATAAATCTATTTAGTGTTTTTCCTACCTTTTTTATCCCTCTTTGATTTCGGCATGGCTCTCACGTTGCTCTCGGCTTCCTTTTCTTCTTCGACGCTTGTTTAAGACGGAGTTGCAAACAATAGTTACGCCTCTGCTGCCCCCTGGCGACTGCTCTGCTGTTTGCAATCAATGTGATCTTTCTTTTTTTCCTTTTTTCAATATATTTCCGATAAATACACAAAATAAAAGATATCAAAATTAGCACCTAGGCATTTCTCAGATTTAAAATTATCATTAAAGTTTTTTTTGTTTCAAGTGTATTTGTAATGTGCACAAAATATCAGTGACAATAATTGTACACATTGAATAATTCATTGTATGTCTTGAAATGCTTGTTGAGAGGTTCAGGTACTCTACAGCTGTGCAATATAAAAATATACATGAGAAGATAAAGGGGAGGAGAGAGGAAAGAGGGGGAAAGATTATACACAAATACTAATGTTTATATAGCCATATATACAGGCAAAGTGTGCCCAGGGGCGCCAAGGGCGTCCAAAACCCCACGAAAAAGGAGAGATGGAGTTATTGAATGGAGATGTTATACCAAGTGCATCAGTGGTGTAGTGTTTTCAACCACTGTGCTGCTGAACTCTAGCACCGCGGAACACTAGTGTGCCGTGAGAGATCACCAAGTGTACCGTGGAAAATTATAGAATGACTGTATATTGTAAATATTGGCAACAGCGTTTTAGTTTCAGTCAACATTTTCTATTGGTGATGTGCCTTGAGATTTTTTCATTGAAAAAAGTGCGCCCTGGCTCATGAAAGGTTGAAAACCTTTTTTACAACACCTCTGATGCGGCTGGGGATGTAGAAATACGCACTCCTTACCTCTGCTGTTGCACTACCTGTGACAGTAGCTTCTGCTGAAAGAAGCTTTTCAAAATTAAAACTGCTGAAGACATACTTAAGGTCAACAATGAGTCAAGAACGTCTGATGAGCATCAACCAAGAGATCTCAAGAGAAATATCATTTGATGATATTATCAAGGAATTTGCCATTAGGAAGACCAGACGAGTCCCATTGTAATGTTACTTCAATAACAAAGTACCCATAATAGCACTTTTGTTTGAAAATACAGCCCATTGATGTCCTAACAGGGTGCTTAAGTTTGCACAATTTAGAATTGTAGAATTTTTTATTCATTTAATTTGTTAATTCTTCAGAGATTACTTAACTTTTAATAGCAAAAAAGAAACTAAAAATAATTTCTTGTTTATTGTCCATGCACTACACTTTGAACAGGGTGCGGAAGAGTTTTTGCCCATTATATGGAGATATGTATTGAATTTGTGTGGCCATTTTACTTTGTGACACTTTATGTGAATAATGATAACAATAATAACAATAATGAAAAAGATAAAAATGACTTCTTGTTTATTGTCCATGCACCGTACATTGTTTAATAGTAATAGAATAGAGTGATTAGATTAAAGTGTTATTTAGATGTTATTAGAGGGTTTTTTTTCTTGGGGGGGGGGGCACCAAAACTCAATCTCGCCTAGGGCAGCCAAAGACCTAGAGCCGGCCCTGTATACAGAATATGCAGAATATATTAGTATATAAGGTGTGCATGCCCAGTTAGTCTCATCTCATTATCTCTAGCCGCTTTATCCTGTTCTACAGGGTTGCAGGCAAGCTGGAGCCTATCCCAGCTGACTACGGGCGAAAGGCGGGGTACACCCTGGACAAGTCGCCAGGTCATCACAGGGCTGACACATAGACACAGACAACCATTCACACTCACATTCACACCTACAGTCAATTTAGAGTCACCAGTTAACCTAACCTGCATGTCTTTGGACTGTGGGGGAAACCGGAGCACCCGGAGGAAACCCACGTGGACACGGGGAGAACATGCAAACTCCGCACAGAAAGGCCCTCGCCGGCCACGGGGCTCGAACCCAGGACCTTCTTGCTGTGAGGCGACAGCGCTAACCACTACACCACCGTGCCCAGTTAGTATGTAAGTAAAATGCAGATCCTAACTGTAAACACTGGAATATGTGAACAAGTGAATAATAGGTGTGTACAGCCATGGGCGCCGCCAGGGGGGGAAAGGTTAGAACAATTCTAGGGGCCCAGCACTGCCATGGGGCCCTTTAAGAGGCTGATAATATGCTTTTAATGATTTTAATAAGACTTTTGAAATAACAACAATGCAATATTCCATCTGGTAAAATGAGCTAATTGAACAAGGTTGTCTATTTCTTGAGTTCTTCAACATATTGTCATCTAACCCTCCCCCTTTTGCGAAATGGTACGGTCCAGTTCTGGTAGAAGCGCGATGCGTTAAATCTGTGTGCTGATCAGTGCAACGCTACTTGCTGCTGTGTCGCGGTGCAGCAGCCAGCCAGCCAGCCAGCAGTGGAGTGCGTACAGTCTATGATCGCTAAATATGAAGAGTGGCTGTCAAAAACGTAAAGAAAGGCAGCTGAAAGCTGAGAGGGACCGGAGAGACAGGCAACTGGTCACTCAGTTTTTCCCAAAGAAAGGTAGCTATCGCTCACGTGTGTTCAAAATATTAGCGAATGGTAAATGAACAGTATGAACGTGGTTGGATTAGCCTATCAAGAGAACACTTTTACAGTTTGTACAGTGACATTTTTTCCATTTTAATAACTGAACTGACTTGTGTGATAAACAAGATGAAATATTACGTTATGCTGGTGCTAATAACTAGTGCTAATAACCAGTTTCATAACTAATGGGGTGCCCTAAATATGCACAGATTCAGCCTCAGGGGGACCTCCGCCCTACCAAACCACTGAACCCCCCTTTGGAGAAGGAGGTAAGCAGCAATACAACCCATAAATGCTTTAGGACTGAAGTTTTTAATGAGCGAGCGCCATATACAGTTTGCTAGATTAAAGTGTTGCTAATAACGGACACCAGTCAAGTGTTTGACATGGTTACATGTGTGGAATGTTACGCTCAAATTTCTGTCTAGACACACTTTGCTTTGAACATATTCCCTTTTTGCAGAACAGTACACACAGCTTTCTACCTAACACATAACAATCCATGGGATTTCCATAGGTATTTTGATGCTGGGTAGAAAACTTTTTCTGTGATTTATTAGCAGTCACATCACACATTTCACTACCAATTGTCCTAGCACAAGAAGGCATGTGGCAAAATCTTGAATTTTCATTTGTGATTGTAAATGCACCAGAATTAGTCACTGACCAGTTTTCATCTAGTCCCTGGTAGGTTAATACATAAAATGTAATAACAAAGTCACAAACTCAAGGTCCATGGGCTATCAAAAGTCAAATAATGACAATAGTGCAATTGTGACGAGGGTGGGCAAAGTTGGGGGGCCCAAGATTCTAATCTTTCATGGGGCCCAAAATTTCTGGCGGCGCCCCTGTGTACAGCTGTAGTGTTTGAGCAGTTCTCTACATATATATATATATATATATATATATATATATATATATATATAAAACAGAGTACAAAGTAGCATTCTTTAAAATTACAATTAATTTAGGTGTAGTAGCATGTGTAGTGTGTAATAAATATTATTTATAACGCACAGAGACAGGACTTTGTCCTGAGTGTCAGTAAAGTGGTAATAGTGCCCTTAAAAATATTGCAACCTGCCAAAAAGTAACAGAAACAGGTGAAGAGGAGTGTTAATGAGCTGTCAGTGAGGTGAAGTGTGTGTGTAGTAAATGGACTCCTGCCTGTTAAACAGTGCAGTTCTGTGAATGGCCACTAGGTGGCAGCAGTGTGCGGTTTTAGTGTGTGAACAGTTATGGATGATTATTTCACACTGCACAGCTTTCTCCTAAATAAAATATTTACACAAACACATCCAGATTCTTCACTATAAACTAGACATCATATGTAGACCTTTTTAAAATATGATTCCTGTATGTATAGTGAGTGTTTTAGAGGGAACTTCAAGTCCACTTCACTTCCATTCCCGGCTCCACCAGAGCAAATATAACGAACTATAATTTCAAAAAGCCACTTTTATCATTTCTTCTTGACTATTCACAGTGTGAAAAACAGATCCATCTGAACAGCTCTTTCCTCACTAATGCTAAAACAGTGTGATACTGAACACTTATTAAACCACTCATAGCTTATTTCAAAGAAAATGAGGAAACCTACTTTACTTCTTGATGTGAACTTATTAATGATTTTTTTTTAAATTACACTTGTATTCATACAAAATGAATCTTCGGTCATTACTGTTACATAGAGATCTTTATAGATTATAAGAACACAACACCCCTGAAAACATCTCACTCACTATTTTCCAGCAATGTGCAGACTAAAAGACTAAAGCGCTGCTGCATCGCTGCCTGATTTCTCCATGAAGTGTTAGTAGCACGTCAGTTTCCACAATGATATGCTGTTACGATTAAACTGAAAAAAAAAAGTAAAACATTATGACAAGAGACTTTGAAGTTACAGAAATCAACTTTAATATGAAACAATGAAAATAAGCAGCAATGAATCATTATGAGAACTGGATGAAATGAAATAAGCCTTCAAGACTCCAAAAGTGTCCCGCACCATTTATTTATTTATTATTATTATAATGATTGTCTGAGACTTTTTTAAAATTCTATAAATCTTTTTGCATACGGGTTTAAATTAATTTCTTGTTCTGGGACGTTCTGTGATCCGGATCCATGGCGCCATCATCAGGCGCGCTGGTTACAGTCGGATATAAAGTAAAGCATTCACACTGCCATCAGAGCAAATCAAATTGTACATGAAATTAATCAACTTTTTTAAAAAAATCAAATCAAACACTGTTTTACAAAACACACTGTGCAACGTTAACGATAAAAAAATTCAGCTACAACTCGACATCCAAGCTAAAATAAAATCCAATTTAATAAACATGACAAAAATCTCGACGGTATTCAGACCCAGAGTTGAGATTAAACACGTGCAGTGAATAAACATTTCCATCACAAATTCTTTCCAAAATTTTTATCCTTTTATGGTATTAGCACAACACTGTACCACCATGACAGGCGTTAATTAGCGTCAGTGAGAGCAGGGCTTAATCATATGACATCATAACCACCAGGATTTTGTTAAGCTTTCTTAAACTCAATAAGGAACGTTTGGTACCTAAACCGCTCTGTCCTTACGCACCCTGGGTGGGACAACAACGCAGTGACCTTAATACCAATATTTTTGCGATCTACTGTATTGGCACATGTCTAATCTCCAGCACGTTCTGTACGGTCTCACTCTGTAGGAGACGTGACAGTGCAACGAAGACATGGAGGACCAACACACATGCTGTATCTCTTAAACAGAACTGCTTCATTTGTTTAAGGCTAATCAGGCTCATTAATATTCATCAATCTGGACACAGTTTCCTCAAAACACATCACAGTATTAAAATAAAACCAGTCACGTATTCTGTTAGCGCGTGCACTACCTGTGTCTGTGTGACGTGACTCTAAAGTGACTGTCTCATGAGAATCATAGTGAAGATTTTGTTTTTTTTCTCAGGATTTGAATGATATGGAATTCGAGCACAGTTCTGTTTCAGCGATAATATTAACATCATTGGTTACTTTGAGAAAAATGTGAAATGAAAGAAATGTAGAAACCATCTCGATTAGCGTAACTCTTTCCGAGGTGTGTGTGTGAACGAAGGAAATCTTACTCTGACCTACTTTATTTAATTATATGGACAAATTATTTTGACCAGAATAACACATTTGCTGAAGATGAATGAATAAACACGTTGGCTACGTCACTGAGCACTGAATATTAACGCACGCTGTCATTCTTTTTCACGTGACTTTTCTGTGCTCATTTCCAACACACACACCTCTACTTTCACCTCTCTTTCAAAGTGCTTCGTTTACTTCAGTTCGTTCCAAACAAGTGGAGAGGGCTTTAGTTTTTTTCCCTTCCCAGGCATAAATTTTCAGAAAGTCATGATGCAGTGTCATGAGTGTTTTCACCAAAAAACGAAACATCCACAATGTCCCTCTTAACCTAAATGCAGTCATTCAGCCAAGACAAGTTCAGATTTAACGATTAATGGAAATCTGTTTCACCCAAAAAAGTGCAAATACATCTGTCAGGCGATGAAATGTTTCATTTCGTTTTAAAAAAAAAGTTATAATTCGTCTTTGTATTGAGCCTCATTTACAATTTTCATTTATGGATTGGAGATCTGGATGAGACAAACTATCATTACTTGGCACAGTAGCTACGTTATCCTTAAAGTTTAAACTAATCCTGTGTTCACACTAGGCAGTCTCTTGTGGGCGTGGCCTATCAGCTTATCACTTCTACGTGGTTATAAAGTTTACAAGCATTATCATGTTGCCTTTGTTTAAAAAATAAAGCCACTGGTTATTTTTTTCCATTTTCTGAGCGTGAAATTGTAACACAAAGTGGAAACTAAAAGCAGGAAAGAACTAAAGTAGTGGTTTTGGATGTCACCCATGCAAAGGTCACAAGCTGTTCTGAAGTGATGAACCCTATGCAGGGCGGTCCAAAGTAGGACACGGCCCATGACTGCCTTCTGTAGAGTCTTTCAAGAACATCTCACTTGTTGCCTGTTGCTTTGTTCTGTTACAAGAGTAAGCACTGGTTAAAGAAGCAAATTCCAGACATCAAACATGCCTTAGCTGATTGACTACTTTCCTGGTCAGTGAGAAATTGTGGAGTATTTTTAGTTGAACTCTTGCTTTAATTTGTCATTTGATAATTTAGAAAAATGCCAGTTTTGGTTTTAGAAGACTTCATTTCAAACAAACAAAAAAACAAAACAATATTTTGACTCTTTATAATCCAATAATAAATGTTAGCGGAGGTTTAAGGACATTTCTCTGCACCTCACGTCTAACCTCTGCTTCAAACAAGGCAAAACTCATACTTTAAAAACAGATATCGCAAAATAAATTCAAGTATGAATGAAACTGAAACACTACGGACGATCGTCGTGGTGGCGTTACAAGCTGTGTGTGTCTTTCTGCCCTTGCAGACCATCTGATCATCCCTGAGGTGTCTTCATGGCCGACTGTTAAGAAGAATCGTAAAACACTGACACAAAAAAATGACACAGTCTTCATTGAGAAAGGCTACCTGAATGACAGGAAGCAAAACAAATTAAAAAAAAAAGCCATGGGCAATTGTTTTTCTGCATGGATGAGCTCATTTAAAAAAAAAAACCACTTTGATATTGTTTCATTTTTCTTCCACAAACTGTCATCTCCTTGATTTCCTGTTGGCACAGAGATGACCTCGTGCACAATCACAGACCCCTCCGTTCTTTCCTTCGACCTGTCTGGTGTCTGTCGAGAACAGAACACAGGTGGCGCCTCAGTCCGTTGTCTACTCCGTGGCCATCATAGCTCATTGTGCTGGCGCTCAGCGCTGAAAAGGCTTGCGTGCTTTTTTCCTCCTACGCTGTCCTTTTCCTCCATCACTCCAGCTCTCGCCCGTCTCTCCTCGCTGCGTAAAAAAGCCAGACTGAGGAGGCGGTCCTGAGCTGGCCCCCCCGGGGTGATTCGGGGTGGATCCTGGTGAGAAAAATCCACCGTTGGGTGAGGCATCGCTGCCCGGTGCACCCTGGAAAATACGGCTGAAGAAATCGTGCAGGTCAGAGGGAGAGCCTGGAGCTGGGGTATGGCCTGAGGGAGATCTGAGAGAGAGAGAGGAAATGTTGTTTTGCTTATGCATATAAGCTGGTGAAGGAGGCGTGGCCTGTGCGTGTGTCTCTCAGTGAGAGAGGCGTGGCCTGTGCGTGTATCTCTCAGTGAGAGAGGCGTGGCCTGTGCGTGTGTCTCTCAGTGAGAGAGGCGTGGCCTGTGCGTGTCTCTCAGTGAGAGAGGCGTGGCCTGTGCGTGTGTCTCAGTGAGAGGCGTGGCCTGTGCGTGTGTCTCAGTGAGAGGCGTGGCCTGTGCGTGTGTCTCAGTGAGAGAGGCGTGGCCTGTGCGTGTGTCTCAGTGAGAGAGGCGTGGCCTGTGCGTGTGTCTCAGTGAGAGAGGCGTGGCCTGTGCGTGTGTCTCAGTGAGAGAGGCGTGGCCTGTGCGTGTGTCTCAGTGAGAGAGGCGTGGCCTGTGCGTGTGTCTCAGTGAGAGAGGCGTGGCCTGTGCGTGTGTCTCAGTGAGAGAGGCGTGGCCTGTGCGTGTGTCTCAGTGAGAGAGGCGTGGCCTGTGTGTGTGTCTCAGTGAGAGAGGCGTGGCCTGTGTGTGTGTCTCAGTGAGAGAGGCGTGGCCTGTGTGTGTCTCAGTGAGAGAGGCGTGGCCTGTGTGTGTCTCAGTGAGAGAGGCGTGGCCTGTGTGTCTCAGTGAGAGAGGCGTGGCCTGTGTGTCTCAGTGAGAGAGGCGTGGCCTGTGTGTGTGTCTCAGTGAGAGAGGCGTGGCCTGTGTGTGTGTCTCAGTGAGAGAGGCGTGGCCTGTGTGTGTCTCAGTGAGAGAGGCGTGGCCTGTGTGTGTGTCTCAGTGAGAGAGGCGTGGCCTGTGTGTGTGTCTCAATGAGAGAGGCGTGGCCTGTGTGTGTCTCAGTGAGAGAGGCGTGGCCTGTGTGTGTGTCTCAGTGAGAGAGGCGTGGCCTGTGTGTGTGTCTCAGTGAGAGAGGCGTGGCCTCTGTGTGTGTCTCAGTGAGAGAGGCGTGGCCTGTGTGTGTGTGTCTCAGGGAGAGAGGCGTGGCCTGTGTGTGTGTGTGTCTCAGGGAGAGGGGCGTGGCCTGTGTGTGTGTGTCTCAGTGAGAGAGGCGTGGCCTGTGTGTGTGTGTCTCAGTGAGAGAGGCGGCCTGTGTGTGTGTCTCAGTGAAAGAGGCGTGGCCTGTGTGTGTGTCTCAGTGAAAGAGGCGTGGCCTGTGTGTGTGTCTCTCAGTGAGAGAGGCGTGGCCTGTGTGTGTGTCTCTCAGTGAGAGAGGCGTGGCCTGTGTGTGTCTCAGTGAGAGAGGCGTGGCCTGTGTGTGTGTCTCAGTGAGAGAGGCGTGGCCTGTGTGTGTCTCAGTGAGAGAGGCGTGGCCTGTGTGTGTGTCTCAGTGAGAGAGGCGTGGCCTGTGTGTGTGTCTCAGTGAGAGAGGCGTGGCCTGTGTGTGTGTCTCAGTGAGAGAGGCGTGGCCTGTGTGTCAGTGAAAGAGGTGTGGCCTGTGTGTGTGTCAGTGAAAGAGGTGTGGCCTGTGTGTGTGTCAGTGAAAGAGGTGTGGCCTGTGTGTGTGTCAGTGAAAGAGGTGTGGCCTGTGTGTGTGTCAGTGAAAGAGGTGTGGCCTGTGTGTGTCTCAGTGAAAGAGGCGTGGCCTCTGTGTGTGTCTCAGTGAAAGAGGCGTGGCCTGTGTGTGTGTCTCAGTGAAAGAGGCGTGGCCTGTGGGTGTGTCTCAGTGAAAGAGGCGTGGCCTGTGGGTGTCTGTCCCAGTGAAGGAGGTGTGGCCTCCTGTTTGTCAGACTCAGTAGCGAGTCATTTCACACAAAAAATTGTTTCATTAAACTTCTGGCTGCTTTACATGTTTCTGCCATACAGTAGCTGTTCATTACTAGTGAAGCATAAAGGTTGTTACCTGTGGCGGTTGGAGCTACTGTTACTTTTGGAGCCAAAAGAGATGTGATAGGGGACGCGGTGTGTGTCGGGGGAGATTCCTATTCGCTGGCAACCCGCCCACTCTGTGGGAGAACACACATCAGTACAATTCAATACAAAAAAAACCAAACATTTAAACTTTATTTATCCTGAGCTGGGTTGGCACGCACGCACGCACACACACACACACACACAAAAGCACAACAACATGTACGCAGTCAGTGATATCAGCAACAGTGTAAACCCAAATACCAGTAATGTCGTAGACTTTGCCGTCCATGAAGGCGAAGTAGGTGATCTTCAGACCGAGCATGCTGGACTCCGCCCACAGGTCTCCCTCCTCCGCACTGTGCTGTTTATTACACTCAGCACAGAAACGTGCTTCATGGGGCTCACGATCCATCTCAAACCGCCTGCAGGACAAAACCGAGACAGAGCGATGGAATAAAAACACAAAGTTAACATGCTGCTTGCTGATTTCACTGATATGAAGAATGAAAAGCCAACATTTTTGATGAAAGTCACACATTTATTACTGAGGGGCAGAATTCTGGATTTAACCCTCATCTCATTTCTCAGTGTTGTTGTGGAATTTGTTTTAAAATGCCGTACTTATGTTTTCCCTCACACTTGGTGCACATCATGGTGTTCATGGCCTCTTTCAGGTCGTCCTGCAGCTTTGTCAGGAACTCGTTCATCGATTTGGAGAGCTCTGACGCTGCCATTCGCTTCCTAAAAGAAAAAAATCATGTTGTGGCGTCAGAGTTATGAGCATCTTTAAAATCGAGGATACTCTTATTCCGTAAAGATGCACTCACAGCTCGTACTCGCGCCGGGTCTCAGGGTTGCTCACGATGTCCCACGCTGCTCGAAGGACTTTAAAGGCCTCGCCGGCTCGAGGGTGCTTGTTCTTATCTGGATGGACCTAAATGTACAGCAGCAGTTAGAGCTTTAAAGGTGCAGTATGCCATTTTGGAGGTTCCAACAATGAGGCCCCTTTCTTCAGTGTTCACTACAAAGCCACGCCCCTAAACACTGCCATTAACTAGTGAGGAGACACTATAAACATTTTCAGGAACAGAATTGATCTAAATTGTGTAATTTGTTGGTTAACGGTTAATCAGTCGCTCATTAACACTGCTTGTTTCAATCACGAATAAGAATGCAAGCGTGTATAAAGTGTTGATTTATTCACCTGTACAGCCAGCTGTCTATAGGCCCGCTTAAGCTCCGACTCTGTGGCGTGCGTGTTCACACCCAACACGTTAAACGGGTCCAGCTCATCTTCAGGGATCTGCACGAGGTCGTTGATTCATTTTCATTGAATATTGCTGTGCATCGTATGATAAACAATCCGCAGGAATAGGAGCACATGAACATTACCTGTGCCAACGCCAGCAGTCTCTCGAGCTCCTGTCCAGGCTGACTCCTCTCTGTCCTGGATGGAGACTCTGGATTCCCTGTCATGTGTGTGGAGCCACGTTTCCACAGCCATCCTCTAATCCTGCCCATAAGCGCGACTCCTTTCTTCAGTATCCAGCAGTTCTGAAGGCTGAGCCACCATCGCCTGCCTCTTTCTCCACCCAGCTTCTCCACAACACTCCTCACAACCCCGGCACTTAGGAACACTACGCCACTAATGAGACTGAAAGCAGAAACCAGCACACGGCGTGTAGAGCTCGTGGATTTACAAACCCAGCCTGCCAGAGCTGCACCCGAACTCCGGGTCCGATCCACAACTCGTCTTAAATCCTGCTTCATTCCCGGGACATCGGTGACCTTAAAGAGCATGAACATGCCAAGGTCATAAAGTGCAATTGCTCCGGATTCGACGACGACTCCGCAGTGGTGGGTCAGAGACACAATCAGGTCCACCACCATGTGGATGCAGGATATACTCCACGGGCTGACGGATTCAGACAGGAAATCTCGGAACGCTGCCATAAGCTGGAAGCCCGTTTGTCTTCTCAGGCGGCCCTGGTTGTGATGGTGGTGGTTCCTCCGGCGGATCTGTTTATGTCTGCTTGCTCCGGAGGATGAGGAAAAGGACGAAGACGACATCCAGGATGAAAACTGATCACCTGAGCTGCTTTTTCTCGACTTTGCTTTCTTCCCCCGAGATCCAGATGCATCCTTTCCGGTGGCATTCCTACAACCGTCTTTCTCATCATCCATTTCATCAAACACACCATTCCCGTCTTCTTCCAGCTGATCCGTACCCCCATTCGTCCTTGCATATCCGCTCTCTTCCACCTTCTCCAATTCCTCTTGCTGTTTCGCACTGTGGGACTCAGAGTTCGGATCCTCCAGCACCTCCTGTGATGTTTCCACTTCCTCTGACAGACTCGGCGCAGTCTCCTCGCATACTTTCTCACTCGCTGATCCATCATCTGGACGCATCCCGGTGCTCAACTCTTCTGGATCATCCATGACGTCTGTCATTCTCAAAAAGCCGAAACAGAAGAAGCTCAGGGGTCCATCGTTTCCCGTCACACAATCTGCTAATCTCCAAGAGGATGAATAAATGTCTGGCTCAGGTTAGCACAGTAATTTGGAAGTTCTGATGCTAAGCACTGCATAACACGCTCAAGACAAGCTTAGCCATGATACCTTGATAACTTACATTACTGATCCAGTCCATTATGGCACACAGATTAATTTGGACAGAATTATGCCATGAATCCTGGAAACAGAACCAAACAAAACAGAGTGGTCACTCATGAGTCACCAAAATTAATTTAGATCAGATTTTGGTGCAGTTCAGAGCAGAATCGGTCAATACATAAAAATATTTTTAAAAATTATTATTTTTTTACTATAACACTTATGTGAACAGAAATTGATAAAACTTTTGTATTTAAACCCTCCTTTCCAAGGCTGAGGTCTCTAAACAGTTTAAAACACAACACTTGTGGCATGATCTAGATGGTAGTGCAGTGGTTAGCACTGTCGCCTCACAGCAAGAAGGTTCTGGGTTCGAACCTCACTGTGTGGAGTTTGCATGGGTTTCCTCCGAATGCTCCAGTTTCCCCCACAGTTCATGCAGCTTATGTCAAATACCCAGTCACTGGGGCTGCACAAACCAGTACATACTCAGTACTGGTCCCAAGCCCAGATAGACTGGGGAGGGTTGCACCAGGAAGGGCATCCGGTGTAAAACGTACGCCAAATCAAATATGCAGATCTGTGGCAATCCCTAATGGGAGCAGCTGAAAGATGATGATATTTCTGTATTTTGATTGATAATGACACTAGAATAATGAAATAAAGATCGTTTTCACACATGATAGCCTTTTTACTTTGTTCTATGTTCGACTGCATTTGCCTGCTGGATAATAAACCGGATTTTACCTTGACAGTGATTCTAACAATGTGAATTAATCCACAGACAGAATTACACTTTTTCTTTCAACCTTATTTTATCTTATTTACTCTTTATATGCATTTTATTCTGTCACTTTGCCAGTGTGAAGCACTTTGAGTTGCCTTGGTGTATAAATTGTGCCTTTAATTCTTTTTTTTTTTAAATACAAATTGATTAGACTTGTACTCAGGCTAGAGAAGCAGCTTTAGAAGAAGAAGAAACCTTTATTTGTCACATGCACACTTCAAGCACAGTGAAATTCATCCTCTGCATTTAACCCATCTGAAGCAGTGAACACACGCACCCAGAGCAGTGGGCAGCCACACTAGAGCACCCGGGGGAGCAGTCAGGGGTTCGGTACCTTGCTCGAGGGCACTTCAGCCCAAGGCCACCCCACGTTAACCTAACTGCATGTCTTTGGACTGTGGGGGAAACCGGAGCACCCGGAGGAAACCCACGCGGATACGGGGAGAACATGCAAACTCTGCACAGAAAGGCCCTCGCCGGCCGCTGGGTTCAAACCCGGAACCTTCTTGCTGTGAGGCAACCGTGCTAACCACTACACCACCGTGCCGCCCCTAAACAGAAATCTGGAGTGCTCATAGGTATTCACCCCCCAAGTCAATACTTTATAGAGCCACCTTTTGCTGCAATTACAGCTGCAAGTCTCTTGGGGTATGTCTCTATTAGCTTAGCACATCTAGCCACTGGGATTTTTGCACTTTAGGCCCAAAGTGTCATCGGTTTGATTCCTGGAACCAGCAAAAAAAAATGTGAGAGGAGTTGAGCGAATGAATAGCACTTTCCCCTCCCTCTGTATCATGGCTGAAGTGCCCTTGAGCAAAGCACCGAACCCCCAACCGCTCCCTGGGTGCTGCAGCATAGTTGCCCGCTGCTGTGTGTGTTTTCACTGTTTTAGATGGGTTAAATGCAGAGGAGGAATTCTGCTGTGCTTGAGCGTGCATGTGACAAAAGAAAAGGCTTCTCCTCCTTCTTCATTTTGAATTTCACACATTCAGGCACTCACACACCTACAAGCTTAAAATTCAGTGTACTCTGCACACCACGAAATTCAATCAGACTTCAAAATTTTTGAATGCAAAATTCACATTTCTATTCACAGGAATCTAACTTCATATCATTTGTTCCAGCAGCTCTGTGGAAACATTTCAACACCTGACATTCTGCCAACACAATCAGACTTTCCAAATTGTGAAACACACACACACTCCTCTAAAGGGAGCGAGTGGATCACATCATCACTCCATCACACTTCCATTCGGACAGGATTTTCCTTCACATTTACAAACTGAATACAGAAACAAAACTCAGCAACGAGACGAGTTACAGTCTGATGGTGCTGCTGCTTTCGAGTGGCAATGATCCAAACATGAAGTTAAATATGAGCGAATATTTGCATGCACGACAGGAATAGACCTGATGTTCATCTCTGTGCTTGTGGGTATTGATATTATTGCACTTTCCTCTTTGTATTGTTGTGATTTTCTCTTCCGCCTTCATGTTTGTTTTGGTCGTACTGCAGGTTTGTGATGATATTGAGCTGCATATCAATCTGCTGTTGGTTTACTGCCACAAATAACGTCAACGTTTACCTTTTACGCATTTGCACAACCATAACAATTCGCTCTAAATACATAAAGTTTCCTATTATTATTATTATTATTTAAAAAAAACCCAACAACCCGAAGTGCCATGACAGCACTCCTCATTGGCCAGACTGCAATTTCAGCACAAACATTGCGACTTTTACAGGATCATTAAAATAAACACTTACACTTTAAGACTAATATTTAATCCAAACTTTCAGAAACATGTTGTAAAATCTTCTTCTGGACAATTTCATAATCAGAAAAACTGATTTTATACTTAGCCAACTCGCTACCTGACGTCGCTGTCCTTGTTGTTTCTCTCTTTTTTTCGACGCTATTCACTTCCGGGGTAAGAGAACTACTTCCGCTCTGAGTTGTAACCCTTTCCGGACCGTTAGAAAAGAAAAGTTTAGAGATAGTTGATTAAGTTTAAACGTCAAAAAGCTTCAAAAATCCTCCTAAATGTCTGTGTGGTCCTAATATGTTAGTGGAAATAAAAATTATTAAGATAATGAATAAAGTATTGTCTAAATCAAAATGAAAAGTCAGCACTCAGAGCTGTGATCCTGATAATTAATATTAATATATTTTTTTGGGGGGAAAGGTTTTTTAATATAGGATCTCTCCTAGAAATCAGCGAATTGTTGTGGTCTTTTGACTTGCAGCACGAGCAGGTGGTGGACAGTCCGATTCTGACAGGATTAGTTTATCCAGACATCTCATCTCATCTCATTATCTGTAGCCGCTTTATCCTGTTCTACAGGGTCGCAGGCAAGCTGGAGCCTATCCCAGCTGACTATGGGCGAAAGGCGGGGTTCACCCTGGACAAGTCGCCAGGTCATCACAGGGCTGACACATAGACACAGACAACCATTCACACTCACATTCACACCTACGCTCAATTTAGAGTCACCAGTTAACCTAACCTGCATGTCTTTGGACTGTGGGGGAAACCGGAGCACCCGGAGGAAACCCATGCGGACACGGGGAGAACATGCAAACTCCGCACAGAAAGGCCCTCGCCGGCCACGGGGCTCGAACCCAGGACCTTCTTGCTGTGAGACGGCAGCGCTAACCACTACACCACCGTCACAGATATGTTTCTACGCACTTTGGGATGAGATCCCTTCGACTGGTGCGGGAGTATGAGAGGACTTCCAGAAAACTGGCAGACATCTTAGCCAGAGAGGATCATTCATTTTTGTCAACCTGGAACGATCATCACTGAACAGAGGTGGGTGATCAGCCACCTACAATGCAGCCATCAGCATTCTGATTCGGATTCTATGATGATCCATGAGAGGATAAATACTGGATACTCCCTATTAGTCAGACAGAACTGAGGATGCCTTTAGGATGAGAGGTGAAACGTTTTCAAGAATCTTCAAGCAAGTCCAGTTGCTCTCTTCAACCAACCACAGATTACTATGTACCTGGATGACTGAGATTCGTCACAGATATACACCACCGTGCCGCCCTTTTATCCAGACATATGTGTGATAAGTAATGTTGATGGAGGATGTTTGGAGTAATTATGATTGATTCACATGGGATATCAGAATTTCCATACACTATACAGGGTGGTGCCGTGGTTACCACTGTCACCTCCCAGCTATACGGTTCTGGGTTTGAACCCCTGGTCCACTGGGGCCTTTCTGTGGGGAGTTTGCATGTTCTCCTCATGCTTGCATGGGTTTCCTCTGGGTACTCTGGTTTTCTCCCACAGTGCAAAGACATGCGGATTAGATTGACTGATTACTCTTTAAATTACCCACAGGTGTGAAAGTGAGTGTGAATGGTTGTCTGTCACTCTGTGTTCGCCCTGCGATAGACTGGCGACCTGCCCAATGTGTACCCTGCCTCTTGCACGAAGTCACTGGGATCGGCTTCAGCTCACCCACAACACACACTGGATAAGAACATGGATGGACAGATGTACTCTTCACACCTCATACTAATACAAATTGATTTTTATTTTTTTAACCTTTGCACTTCAACATTTGTACATAATTAAGGTCTCTGTACCAACATGCCAATTCGGACAGGATATACAGGTATATCATCTGAGGTTATTTCTACTTATCATTTTATAGAAACTACATTACAGCATAACCTTTCCAGTTCCATGCAAGTGCAGAATGTAAAAATTACTGACATTACAGATTCAGATTTGGACATGAGTAAAATTTTAGAGATACTCTGCTAATTAATAATGACATTACCTAACCTCTGACCGGCTCAAAACAAAACCATAAAATGCCTAATAGCTAATCTGAGAGCCATCGTAGCCTCTTATATATTATTTAGATCATAATGCTACTTAAATCCTGAATACTGTCACTCATAAGTGATAACTCATAATTCAGTCAGATTAGGTTAATATGGGACGGCTTTGGGCTGAGGTGCCCTTGAGTGAGGCCCCTAACTCCCAACTGCTCCCCAGGCACTGTTAGCATGGCTGCCCACTGCTCTGGGTATGTGTGTGTGCTCACTGCTCATGTGTGTGTGCATGTGTGTGTTCACTGCTTCAGATGGGTTAAATGCAGAGAGGAATTTCACAAGGGTGTGATGAATAAAGTTGTGCTTTCTTTTCTTTGCTTTCTTTCTTTAATGGCAAAACACATAATAAAAGGAAAATAATATGTCTACTTAATCTCAAAAGTGTAATATTCTTAAATGAAAGCAATATATATATTTATTTCACAGTGTTTTACAAAATGTGTCTCAATGTATTTTACAGTGGGCATCTTATTGCACTTTGTAGTGTTTTTCTGTTATTTATTTTGTACTTTAGCACATTTTATGACTAAGAGCTTTGCAGAAAAAAAAATCCTAAACACCCATACTGCCAGTATGTGCATGTACAAGTGGCAAATAAAATATCTCTCTCTCTCTCTCTCTCTCTCTCTCTCTCTCAATCAAAACTGCAAACAAGTATAGCCAAATTGAATCCAATTAAAGATATTAGCAACAATACTGATTAAAAACAAACAACATGCATTGAGTTTCTTAATCTGCCATCTTATGAGGTGTGTCTGTTAATATTAACCCAAGGTGGAAAGTAGCAAAATATGTATAATTAATTTGTTACTGTTCTTAAGTCTGATTTTGAAGTATCTGTCCTTTACTTGAGTTTTATTTATTTCATAGACTCAAGGTCACATTGCCATCATATTAACCAGAATAAGCATATAAAATAAACAAATGCAATTTACATACAAAATAACATCCAGCATCTCTGTTCCATCAGAGTTGTAATAGAATACTGGAAAATGATTCATAAATGATTTAGAAATACAGTAATTGCTTTAGCAATCCTACATAATGAAGTTCATGATGGGGCATTTGGATTTTCCACAGCATATTTGGCCTTTTCTAATGTTCTTGTCATTTATTCTGTTAGGCTGCATTTTACAAAAAAAAAAAAGGATTGTAGTTAAGGTCCTGACATTCACTATGTAAAATAACTACCACCACAGCAAATGTGAGACATGGGGTCTGCGGTGCGGTGTGATGTAGGTTATGTGATGCTCGCTTCTTCACAGTGGTGTAGGTGTCGTCTAACGTCTCCCTAATCTTTATTAAATTGCACCTCTGACAAACATTTGAATATTCTTCAGGTTATGTGACACACTACCATGACTAATGTGTAGATACCCACACCCACATATACCCTCCCACACATCCTCCTACCACTGTCAGTACACTTTTACAACTTTATATTATCAGCCATTTGACTTACATGTGGCCATGATCTAATGATAAGCAATAAAATATACCAAAATATTCCATGCACACGGTACTGGGTTTGCTGTGGACACTTTAAAATACTGTCACTACTCGTCCTGTGTACTTATCCTGGGATAAGACTATCCAGACATGCAGTATTTTTCACAAATTTAACATGGCTAAGAGTTTTCATCTTTTTGCATTTTTGTAGAGTAGCTATATGTAAAAAAAATTTGTACACCTTTTCAAACTTTCCTGTATGTATGTGTGTGTGTATATATATATATATATATATATATATATATATATATATATATATATATATATATATATATATATATTTTTTTTTTTTAACTCATTCAAACCTTGTGTCTATTACCATGAACCTTTTCTTTCTTTCTTTCTTTCTTTCTTTCTTTCTTTCTTTCTTTCTTTCTTTCTTTAAAAGTAATAAATGTAATTAATTGAGCATATAACACCAGACTTCTTGTCCATCGGCCTGGCAGGATGGGCATCCAACTGGACAGCAGCAAACCTTTCTGACCTGAATGTGCTTCAGTGAAAATCCAGTACACTAAAAAGAGAACATTAGGCATGCTTCAGAACATCATAGGAGTTTAAAAAATGTACTTGTTTAACTTGGCATGAATTCATACTCCTTGGGTATTTTATCTTGTTAAATGGACTTGTAATGGTGATCACTAATTCGCCTAGATTTATAGTTAACCTAGGACTGTGCAGTCTGATAACATAAAAACAATATCATGATAATTTAAATGGAATCACAATAGACATTTATTTGTGTCTCTAATGCTGACAAACTCCACCGTGACTCACAGTTATGACGAGTTGATTAGAGATTAAAATGTAATTGAATGCAGTGTTTAATATTATATTGTTAAAAATTTAATAGACACGAAATAAAAAAGAAAAATCGTTCAAGGGCCTTCCAGTGTTGCACTGCTGTTATCTTACAACATAATAAAGATGTTTACATCTCAAAGATAATAATAATAATAATAATAATAATAATAATAATAATAATAATAATAATGAGAAGAAGAAAAAGTAGAGAAGAAATAAGAATCCTTCTTATATGAAGAAAGACAAAATATTATTATTATTATTATTATTATTATTATTATTATTAAATGATGTCAGGCTGCTGTATACAGCCTTCGTCGCATGCGCGTCGCGCGGACGTCATGGGGGAATCCCACCAATCGAGCGTGCGTCACGCGTGGAATCTTCGCACACGGAAAGAACTCGATTAGCCCCGCCCACAGAGGCGTTCCTCACCATGGCAACGGCTGCAGCTCTTTATCGTCCGCGAGCGTATTGAATATTCAGCCCACATGCAGTAATGAGCGGATTGTGAATGAGCTTTTCCGCCTCAGCGTGTCTTATTTATTTATGTTTTAGCTTTTATCCCGTTTTTCACATCATTGTGCATGTTTTAATTGAATATTCACATATTAATAAAATAAACGACGCGGAGAGAACCCCGGTGCACCCCCCCTCCCCTCCCCTCCCCCGGTTGTGAGGCGCCTTTAGCCGGGAGAGGAAAGCTCTTTTTCGGTCAGATGGCGTGCCGCAGTCCGCCCCCACATTTCTCTCGCCCACACCAGCAGCAAAAAGACTCTCATTAACAACCCAGATACTGCCAGCAAAAAGCAGCCAGGCAGGGACTCGAAACGCTCCGAGACGAGCACTTTTATTCTCATTGTTTACCTTAAAGTGGATTTCTATTTCTAGCCTATAAATAAATATGCTCGGATCCCGTAGCGCTCGTGTTCAGCAGTTTATTCAGGAGAATTAACACACACACACACACACACACACTGCTCTGCTGCTGTCGAGGAGATTTTCTTTTAGACGCAAACATGAAGCGTCACGGTTTTATTTTGTAAACAAAGGGACAGAGAGGTCTAAAGAATAACACCAAAGGTGGTGAGGAGAGGGGGAAAACCTGCTCAGAAATCCCAGTGTCTGTTTGTTCCGAATCCTGAATCGGTTCTTCTGGAATCCCACAGGGTAAGTCAAACAACTTCTCATATATTGCTGAATATTTAAATTTTCTCACCAGCCCGAATTAAATCGATTAAATCTTACACCCGTGGAGTCTGTTTTTGGGTTTGGGGGATTGCTGGGTGTGTTTTCATTCATTTATTCATTTATTTATTTATTTATTGCTCACGAGTCGATTCCTATGAACGACTCTGCGTTTCAATTTAACCACACACACACAAAACAAACAAAAAACATTTTAAGTGTTGTTTAGAGTGTATATATCTCAACATTTTGCAAAAGTTTGTTCTCACATACATTTCTTGTACAATGGGCAAATAATTAGGAAATATATACAATGCTGTTTGTTTGTTTGTTTGTTTGTTTGTTTGTTTGTTTGTTTGTTTTCCCCATTGTTGTAATAGCTCAGTTTTTAGTTTCTCCTACTGTAACATCAGTTCAGGTTTATTCAGTAATCTTTCGGGATCCTAAAAAGAATTTTGCTTTGCAGTCGTGTGTATAAACACAACAGGCATGCAAGAGACCACACAAAAATGCAACCTATCTATCTATCTATCTATCTATCTATCTATCTATCTATCTATCTATCTATCTATCTATCTATCTATCTTACACATTCAATTCAACAGAAATGAAAAGCAATATTAGATCAAACATTACAATGCACACATTTTTTTATTTTGCTCATGGTTTATATTTTAGGTTGCTCAGGGCTTTTCTCATGAATACAGCTACAACTTGCTCCAGTGATGTCTGAAGCTTGAATTTACTTTTATTTAAACGAAGAACATCTTGCTAAATGGACATATGGGTTATAACATGCGTAACATATGAAGCTATAACACATTTATTACTATATAAGGATATGTTTCCAATGTCAAGTATAATAATTGCATACACTCATGTGTAAACTGCTTTATTTGAATCAGAAAAGCCACACACCTTCTTCACTGTACACTTCACTGTACTGTACTGACTAAATGTAATGATTCACAACTATTATTATTTAAGGATGCAGCCCTAGGGAGTGAATTAAATGATTCAAAACACAGCTTGAAAGAATCAAATCAGTGATTCGTATACATGTCGCGACACTTAATTAACCCTAATATTAAAAATCTTTATTCTATATAGTTATAAGTAGTGATAATATACTCCTAGGCATAAGACCAGCTCACTTCAAGCATCACACAGAGTTGTTCATGTGCAGAAGAATTTGATTCAGAGTCACATACATGATTAAAGGTGATATATTTAACTTTTACTTGCTTCCAAAGATCAATCTGTACCACCTTCCCTGTGTTTTGCTTTCTGAAGAAGGGTTCTGTTCTAACAGACATGTTTCCAAAGACACAACTCACATGTTTCATGCTTCAATGCAGCCATCATCATACTGCAAAATTGTATAAATGTAAGTCCTAGTTATAGGGACTGGAATGCAGCAAACTAATGGATATTACAGATTTATTTGAGGTTAAAGTTAAATAAGCACCAATGTTTGCCTCCTAAATTTAGCCGTATTTACAGGATTTTTCTTAGAAATGTAGAAAACAGTGAGAATGAGGTAACTACGTCATGTGGGTGTGTGGGTTGTTGTGTACTGTGTGTGTAAATGGGGGAAGGTGCTGATGTTTTGTTCTTCTTTTTGTGTGCTCTAGCTGTGTATGCAATGCACTTTTGAAGACAATGTTTCTTTGAAAATAAAAATAATAAATGATGAAAAGGAGATGATGTTTAAAATAATATTAATAAACTCCAGTGACTCTTGAATACCCTGGTTATTATTTTTTACATTAGCACACCATTCCATCACTTATTCCAGCACTGTAGAGATCAGCATTATGACAGCGAAACAGAAAACGCTGCATTATCCAGTATTTAAAATTTAGGACTAATTTTATGATTTCAGGTGAACTGTACTTTCCTAATAACCACAGATTATCAATCATGACTTCACATATGCCCTTTAACTGAGCCCACACAAATTAAAATTATGTTCAAGGTTAAAGCCATGGGCAGCTGGAATGGCATCGAGGGAGTGGGTGGGGCCGTGGGTTGACCAAAGATAATAATCATATCACTTTCACCTACCAGCAATTAAAACATATAACTTGGGGATAACATGTGAAGCATGAAAATATGAAGTTTTCTGACTGTATTTTATTTAAACAAACAAACAAACAAACAAACAAACAAACAAACAAAAAAGTTTGTTAAAATCAAACCATTAAAACATATACAGTAGATATCTGTAGTCTCTTTCACTTTCTTTCTGGCCCTGATATAAGCTGCATCCCCAGCCAGAAACAGCTGCTCATCTTTGCAGCAACTTATAAGGCATGTACAGTCTGAATTGAAGAAGTGTGGACGGGGCTTGATAGTTTGTTCAATGTAGTTGCATTTCATTTCTCAGGGAGTAGAGGGCTCCAAAAATGACAAATGCCTCCTTTAAATATAGTGACATAGTTCAGATTTTATTTACAATGGAAACCAGGCTGAGACAGAAAACATACTGATCAGCGTTTTTGTGCCAAAAAAAAGAAATTCTTTTGTTGATGTCAAAGCAGGAACTGTGGACAATTTTTACATATTTGATCAAAGTACAATGTCTGTCTTAGTATATTGTTGAGAATACTCAAATATCAATCTGGGTAAATTAGGGCAATAAGTTGGTGACTGCAGCCCAAATTATGACATTATTAACATGAAATTGAATTCTGCCTTCCATACTTCCTGTCTAATTATATCCAAGAATGGATTGCTACTGAAACACTAATGCTTTTTGCTATTTTTGTGTTTTTTTTATTCTGACATTGCTTTTGGTTGTTGTGTCCATGTAGTTGTAGCACAGCAGCAGGAGGATGTCGGTGCCACGGACGCTGGGTGAGCTGCAGCTGTACCGTGTGCTGCAGAGGGCCAACCTGCTCATGTACTACGACACCTTCATCCAGCAAGGCGGTGATGATGTGCAGCAGCTGTGTGAGGCTGGAGAAGAAGAATTCCTCGAGATCATGGCTCTGGTTGGGATGGCTACAAAGCCCCTGCACGTGCGGCGCTTGCAGAAAGCCCTGCGCGACTGGGCTGCTAATCCTGCTGTCTTCAACCAACCCCTGACCTCAGCCATGGGAGGAATCCCGCTTTTTAAAATTGACAGCATTGTGGGCACGAGGAAGTCCTTAAGCAATGGCCAGCCAGCATCCCCATGTGACAGGGAAGATCAGGGAGCTTGTCTGACTCCGCTCCGAGATAACGGTAGTCCGAGGAGCCCATGCTCCCAGGCCTCGCCACTTCCTCCAGATCATCATCTTTACAGGGACAAACTGTCCCCCATGGAGCCTCACTGGCTCAGTCCGGAATTAGATGGGAGCGTCGGAGCAGAGGAAGACCAGCCCAGTCCGCCTTTGCCTCTTTTGGTCCACTCCCGGAACATAGGTCCCTCGACGCCTCCCACGTCTTCCTCCTCGTCCTCCTCCCCTTGGCCTGGAGGACAGCTGGATGCAGACACAGTGAAGGCGGTAGGGGAAAGTGTGGAGCGCCTGTTCAGGACAGTCCCGCACACAGACTCGTCTGAGGTGAAGAGTCTTCTCAGGCTGAATAAGAAGCTGGCCAAGACAGTGGGTCACATTTTCAACATGGAGCCACATGACAAGAGCAAAGAGGAGGAGATCCGCAAGTACAGCCTCATCTACGGCCGTTTTGACTCCAAGAGGAGGGAGGGCAAGCAGCTGACACACCACGAGGTAAGATCCTGCTTAGGCATCTCCTCAGTCACCTTTGTGGAGATGTTTGTTGTTTGCTGATGTGGTCTTTGACACACTGTTATCTATAAAGTTATGTCTTGTGTCTTTTTACAATTTAAACACTTTTGTTCCTCAGCACGTCAGACTCGGGTAACAGGTGTGGCCTAAAGTCTGAAGGCGGAGCTACATGTTTGAAATGCTGGTTTTGTTTCATGTTGCTGTTTCCAGGATGCTGATCCTGTAGCTCCAGTAGCTATAGTCTACCTTTTTTTTAAATTATCAACACAGAAGCAAACTTCAGACGGGAAACATGTCTCGGCTCATCAACTACATTTGAGATAAAGAGAATGCTGTGGACATTTTGTAAAAATGTCACAAGCTACACCAGAGACTTAAAAATATAGCTGTTTAAAAAAATCAGTTTCATAAGGAACTTAAAGATATACTGGGATGAATAAAAAGTAGGAGCTAGCATTAACAAGTCAGTCTAAAGTTACTTCATGAAAATATTTTTAAAGTATGAAGAAATATCACAACACTGAGCCGAACACCAGACAGAGTTAATTATTGGATCATTAAATATAAGAGCCAATCAGGTCCTAATATGCAAATGAAGCTAATGACTTGGGAGTGATTCCAATTTGCATATTCATATAATCTAGATATTATTATTATTATTATTATTATTATTATTATTATTAATTTTTTAAATAAAAAAAAAATCTAAAGTGTAGACATAGTAATGTATTAGCCAAAAGAATAATCTTAAAACAAAATATTATCTTGGATGCTTAATAACTGTACAGTAATTCTATAATCCTCTATTTATTTATAATAATAATAATAATAATAATAATAATAATAATTTGTGATTCAGAGATTTTTATTAATTTTCTTTTTATTAAAATGCTTA
The DNA here is from genome assembly GCF_027579695.1 of Neoarius graeffei. Classification (NCBI taxonomy): domain Eukaryota; kingdom Metazoa; phylum Chordata; class Actinopteri; order Siluriformes; family Ariidae; genus Neoarius; species Neoarius graeffei. The sequence goes on along the minus strand of NC_083594.1, from coordinate 2,599,387 downwards.
AACCTAACTGATGATTAAATTTGTGCATGGAAACTGAAAATAAAGAATTCAAACCGCATTACAGCTGTTGAAACCCTGCAGTGGGCCTGGAATAAAATTATCAAAGACTTAATGTTTAATTTAAAGGGAAGGTCCGAATTATTTATAAGTGATTTTATTTCAACCAGTGAGAAAAATCAGGTTTGAAAACATGAAGAGCTCTAACTGATATTTATCACAGATTTTGCAATGGATGTAATGCGTACAGAAACACAGGTCATTGTTTGTATCTCTCCTGCTCAGATGATCATCAACGAAGCAGCGGCGCAGTTCTGCATCCGGGACAACGCGCTGTTATTGAGACGGGTCGAGCTTTTCTCACTGGCTCGGCAGGTGGCGAGAGAATGTGCCTACACCTCCACGCTGAAACACAGCAGGTCAGGGGTTACCGTTCCATCGAATGATGAAATTAAAATAAATCAGCATGATAATTAAACAACAACAACAACAACAACAAATTTTAACCTTGCTTCAAAACTTTTTAAGTTTCTACTGTGAGTCGAGACGAGGTCCAAATTCATGAAACACTGTTGCTGTGTGTCTGATAATTTATGTTTTTATTTGTTATTAAACTTCATACAGGAATATGTTTTCTTCTCTACATGCTAATTTTTTTCTCAGCTTTTACTTGTTCATAAAACAGGTTAATATAAAACAACAACCTTTATACATCGAAATGGTTGTCACATGATAACTTATTAAAAAATACAACAACAACAACAACAATAATAATAATAATAATAATAATAATAATAATAATAATAATAATAATAATAATCTGCTCTGTTGTTTTAGGACCAACCCTGAGGACTGTACCAATTCCTTTATGGACAACAGCAACGCTCCGAAAAGAATCAAACTCGAGGTTAGTTTAATACTCTTACTATTATAAATACTGTATATTATTATTGCTCAATTTATTAAAATTATGAAACCCAGGTTCTAAAAAAAAGTAATCAATTACCTTATTTTTAAGTAGGCCATTTTAGCAGTCTGTCTCCCAAAACATAAAATAACATCTAGTTCATGTCCTTTGGTAATTTATCATGATATCAATATTGCATCGTCACATTGCCCAGCCATGATGTAAACCCTGTGATTGACTAACGAGTGTTTTCTCTTCAGGTCACAGATTCAGACAGTATTAACCCGATATGCGGATTGAAAAGTGCTGACACAGCGATTCAGGGCAGCCTCAGGTCAGCGGCAGACGACGACAGTCTGTCAGGAGAAAGTCTGGACAGTTTATCTCACGGTAAAAACCCACTGTATTCCACTCATAATAAAATACATTGAAGGAATAGTTCACTGCTGTGCCCAGGCATGTGCTGATATGATTTTTATTATTTTGTGGGAACTGTCTAATCTTTTATCATAACTGTTTACAACGTTTATGATATCTCATCTCATCTCATTATCTGTAGCCGCTTTATCCTGTTCTACAGGGTCGCAGGCGAGCTGGATCCTATCCCAGCTGACTACGGGTGAAAGGCGGGGTACACCCTGGACAAGTCGCCAGGTCATCACAGGGCTGACACATAGACACAGACAACCATTCACACTCACATTCACACCTACGCTCAATTTAGAGTCACCAGTTAACCTAACCTGCATGTCTTTGGACTGTGGGGGAAACCGGAGCACCCGGAGGAAACCCACGCGGACACGGGGAGAACATGCAAACTCCGCACAGAAAGGCCCTCGCCGGCCACGGGGCTCGAACCCGGACCTTCTTGCTGTGAGGCCACAGCGCTAACCACTACACCACCGTGCCGCCCCATTTATGATATAGGATATTAAAAAAAATCTTGAATATAGGCAAATTTATCAAATAATTCTCATTATGAGATTGTTCTAAAATAAATATAAGATAATTAACCTTATTTCTTGACATCTTTACTAAGTGTGAGTTTGAAATTTCAATATTTTATGCACAAATAATTTTGCATGTCGTCTATATTTGTTTTATAATATTCTAATAAGAAATATTAGATCAATATACCTATATTAAAGATTATTTTTACAGTTCAGTACATTTCTATACATTGTGAATTCAACACTTAGAATTAGTTTTAATTTTGCCGGGATTGTTGGAAGTAGTTTTAATACTCTCAGGAAGCTTAGACAAGCTTTTAATTTGGTCAGGACCATGAGAAGTACTTTAGAGATTCTTAGATTCAGTCAGAGCTGTTAGAAGAACTTTTAAAACATTTTAGGACCACAAGAGCAGTTTTAATTTTGTCAGGGCCATTAGAAATAGTTTTAATATGGTTTAAATTTGTTGCTGAAATCTATTAAAACAAAACGAGATGAAAAATTTCTGTGATGAAATTGAAAGTGTTAATTTCAATCACTTGTAGACAAAAATATAATGAAACCAAATTCATTTTAAAAACATCAGCGCACTAAAAACTAAAAAAAATTATTTCTGCCTAATTCCTCTGTATTTGTGCTGGTGTGCGTTCTGTGAAATGAAACGTTTAGCCTGTAGTCTCTCACATTTAAAAATTAGGGTATAAAATTATGACCAAATTGCTTTGAACTATTTTTATTCTTAGTATGTTGTCTCCATGGTAACAGTAATAAATTGTAGAACAAATTATCAGCACATGTCTAATTAATGTTCAGAACTTCTATGCCAGACTCTGACATGTCACTGTTTTATATTTCATGTTGTTTTTTTGTAAATATCATGTCCACCATCCGTTTGTGATGAAGAATAATCGTGTTGATGAACTACAGTGTGTGTGTGAGCATCATTCTGTCTGTGTGTGTATGTGTATGTGTGTGTGCGTGCGTGTGTGTGTGTCCTGATAGATGTAGGGCCTCACTCCCTCCCCTCGTCATCCCCCCGTCCCCTCGCCGATACCATCGGCCCTGTCACCTGGAGTCGCCAGCTCATGCAGCAAACGCTCATGGACGAGGGCCTACGATTGGCTAGAATGGTGTCACGTGACCACGCAGCCAAGGTCAGCCTAGGGTCAGAGAAGAGACAGACTTCAGGTGAATTCTGTTCTACATGATATTAGTTCTGTTTGGTTCACAGACAGCCAGTGAGTCTCTTACATTCCATTTTAATATCGAGTGGGCATGGCTAATCTTAATTAAAGCTTGTGTCTACTCCACCCTCAAAACTTCAACTCAGTGAGTCAAAGCTAACTTGGAATCGAAGATAATATAGCCAGTTGATTAGCGATTTAAAAAATCTAACATAGCAAGTAAAAGCAAACTAGCAAATTATGGACTGAAGGGAAAGGGACGAGAGAGTGACTGCTAACTGAATGACAAAAGCAATCTAGTGACTGAAAGCTATCGTAGCAAGAGAATGGAAACAAGCAGATGAAAATGAAAGTTAACCTAGCAAAGGAATACAGTTAGTGAGTAAACAAAATTAACTGGTGCTTGAAAGTTAACCTGGTGAGCAAAATCAAATTAGCAATGGAAAATTGACAGAAAAACATTCGCTCTATCATCCAGAGGTCACTAGTTTGAACCCAGATGATGTCGCAGCCATCCACGGCCAGGAGATCAAGAGAACAAAATTGGCCGTACTCTCAGGGCAGGGTGGGAGGGGTTGTGTTCTGTACCTCCTTTGTCAATTACAGCAACAGTCGTTAATCATGGGCATCTGAGCGCTAATATGTATGGATGTGGGCAGATTGCACTTCCCTGTCGCATAATGTTGGATAAGCAGGTTGACGTCATGTCAGGAAGGAAGCACCTGTGTAATAATACCTGTGCAATACTTACACGTCCAATACCACCTGTGTAATACACTTATGTTAACTGTATATCTGCAAACCTGTTAATTTATGCAAATTTGTTAATTTTATCTTTAAATTTGTAGTTTATTTCTTTATATATATATTTTTTTATACTTAGTACTTTTTGCACTACTCCTTCACTGCCTTATCTTTTTTTTCTTTCTATATTTTGCTGCTCTTTTGCTGCTGTAACAATGTAAATTTCCCCTTGTGGGATAATAAAAGGCTATCTTATCTTATCTTATCTTATCTTATCTTATCTTATCTTATCTTATCTTATCTTATCTTATCTTATCTTATCTTATCTTATCTTAAGCACGTGATGACCTTTGCCCTCCCTGGTTGGTAGCTGTTGTGTGATAGGGGAGACATGTCTGGTGGCTTGGAATTGGACACATCTAAATTCGGGAGAAACTTAGAAAAACAAACAAACAAACAAACAAACAAACAAACAAACAAACAAACAAACAAACAAACAAACCCTCACCTATCAAGCTAGGAAGCAAAGTGAACTGAAATGTGAAAATTGCCAAAGTGAGGAAAGCTAACTTAATGTCGTCACTAATACTTTCACAGTCAGTTTGTACATGGTACGGTTGAACAATCCTCAGCAGTGTCATAGGCGGAGTCTCAGACAGAGGGCTGTCATGCACACATGCTCATTAGAATATTAAACCACACCCATGAGTGTGATCAGTTAGTTCAGCTTCTGTTTAAGAGATTTATCACATTTCTGTCTTACTTTTCTTGTTCAGACTTGGCTGGATGTTAAACAGGACACAAGTTTGGTATCAGACAAAGATTTTTACATAACGTGACATTTTCTACCACATTTCTTGTGACTTTTAAGTTAGGAGAAATGATGGTTGAGCAGCAAAGGGCTTATTTAAATAGCTTTATTTTGGGTATAGCAATTCTCCAGGCTACTGTTCAGCAGAAACAGGGAGAGCTTTAATGTGTGTGTGCTTACATTAAAACTGCAGCCTCTGAGATGCAAACGCCTTTGTAATGCGATGTCACCATGGGGTGGAGGGGGGAGGAAGTGACAGCGAGAGAGAGTGAGAGAGAGAGAGAGAGAGAGAGAGAGAGAGAGAGAATGCTGCATGGGCGGCTGGGGCCACAGGAAGTAGCGTGTGGGCGGTAAATTGGAGCTCCCCCCCTGCCTCTCTGACGTCAAAGCTCATGAGAAATGTGTGAGCAGAGGGCGGGATGGATGGATGAGGAGAGAGTGGGGGCGAACGAGTGGGCCGGAGTGAGAAGGGCGTCGCATTGACTCATAGAAAGACGGAGTAAAAATAAAATGCGTGGGCAGGGGAAGGGTGCAGTCTCTTTTATTTCCTCCTCTTTTCCTCCCTTAAGCTTAATGAGGAAAAGATGAACTCAGTAACATGCCTTCTTCAATTTCTTCATATCTCTTACTTTCACGCTCTGAATGCAAAAATATAAAACACAAAACACCAGGGCATCGTTTCACTGTGACTGTCACTCATCCTGCTTCTGTAAACCTCTCTCGCTCGTCCTCTCTCTCTTCCACATTCTCATCTTACACAAGATCCCTGGATTGGCTCGGTTTACTTTCAACACTGAAAAGAAGTTTGATTGACAGCTCTAAATACCGCCCTACAATTTGTGAAAATGAAAAATTAAAAACAAAAACAACCTAAAACATCCACATGATTCCTGCAGTAGTTTTACGCAGGTCAGGATTATCTGGAGCAGATCAGAGATTTATTCTGCGTTTGTTCAAACTTCATAGGTTTTGTTTTTTTATTTTCTTCACGATGGCTGTATCTGATTTTTCTGCTTTTTTAACAGTTATCAGTCCTCATCTAGTAAAGAAAAACAGAATAAGTTTGTTAAACTATCTTCAAACTGCACTGTTTGTACTTTTCCTAAATGCTATGTTTTGGATTTTTTGTTGTCTTTCTGGAGACTATAAGACTGGAGGGTTATTAAGAAGTAATTATTCAGGGTTTGGGGTTTGCACGCGTAGTTTTCCTCTCTGCTTGTGTTTGTGTTGATTTACACACCGATACAACAGCTCTTTTGGCTAATAATTGGTCAATTAGCCAGCTAGCTAGATTGATTGATTGATCCCCAAAGTGAAATTGCAGTGTTGCAGCAGCAAATTCACAACAATCACAAAACACACATCTTTACACAAAACAAATAATGACGTAGGTTAAAAATTTTTACAAGGCTAGAGGTAATGAGATGAGATATATATATCTCTATACAAACTACTTTGACAACTAGAAATGAAATAGACTAAAATAGTGGAAAATAAAATAATAGAATAAAGCAGAAATTAATTAAAAAATAATACAAAATTAAAAAAAAATTTTAATGTATCATGTGCAATGCCACTCAGACACTAAGGGTGTTTTCACACTTGGTTCCTTTCAGCCATCTAACCGAACTCAGATCGATGACTCAGCATTTTTTGCGCATATGTGAACACTCCAACCGTACCCAGACCCCTTTAAAGCGAACCAAACTGAGACCACCTCAGGAGGTGGTCTCAGTACGGTTCGCTAAAAATCAACGGTACGGTTCGCCTAATCTGCACATTGTGAACAAAAAGCGGACCGGGTTCACTTCGCCTTTTTCACTTTTTCACCTTCTTCATTTGCCGTAGTTGGTCACGTGACTGTAGCAGGGAAACTCAACTTCCTTTTGGAACTTACCACAGCCGCTGGAATAAATTTATTTTCCTTAATCCGCACTATTTTGATCAAAGAATACAGCAGGGCAAGCATGGCAGCAGACATTTTGATTCAAGAGAAAATTACCCAGAATTCCGTGCACTGGGGGTCTGAGGGCTCTAGAGGACCTGGTGTGAACAGAAAGAGGACTGAGGCCCCATCAAAGCTTAACTGGACCAGAAAGAGAACCCAGTCCTCTTTGTAATAAATTCACAGTGTGAACACAAAAAGAACTGAGTTCTTTTTCTGTTGGTCCACTTTTTGGTCCACTTAAAGAGGACTGAGTCTGGTTCCTTTAAAGGGGACCAGGTGTGAAAACACCCTTAGTCTCGTCTCCCAGTGCGGAGAAAATTACACTCACAACAACCACGGGCGATTGCTCTAAGACAACGAGGGAGGCTCAGCCTCCTCTAAAAATGACGAACATCGTGTAGGATGAATTGCGCTAGGCTTATGTTATAGCCGACCTTATAACATTGCTATTTCAGACCCAGAATCATAGAAATATATGTGCTCAACCCAACTACAGTGCGAAATCATTCCGTTATAACTTTCCCCAGTTCGCCTAATGTGTGCGTGAGTTTTTCTCCCTCGTGACAGCGCGATGCAGCCCAGCCTCAGTGCACTTCAATGGCATTTGGGAGCTATGCGCTTTTCAATATCAAAATGCAAGACGATTATTGGACAAATACTGCAAAAACGCCCGCCCACGGACTCCCAGCCTCACAGTGGGAGGGACATGGCAGTTTCCGCGTGGAGACTGGTGATTGGTGAAAGCGGCCGGATATTTTCTTTGATTGACAGCTCGTTTCAAATATAGACAGGCAGCAGTGAATTTCAGTTCAGTCCCATGCGGATTCGCAAGTGCTGTGGTGTATTGTAAGAGATCAGCTTACATTTCGATTTCATTCATTACATACGGTTTCTACCAGCTTTTTTAGTTTGTATATATTTTCATTGTAAATAAAGTGTAAATATAGTGTTGTCAAGTTTGCTATCTTAGTTCCAGAAATTTCGTTTATTTGAGTGACTGAACTTGAACTTGAGGGGGCTAGTCAGCTAGCAAGAAAGCTGCGCACGGATGCCAAGCATTGCTGATTTAATTTTGGCGAAGCCATTTGCCAGTCTTCCTTTCGAGGAAAAAATTTAAATTAAAGAGCAGGGTAGACCAACGCCTCAAATTGACTTGGTGAAAAAGGTAGGGAATAATACTCGTTCCTTTCAGCTCTCCTGGTACGAGAAAGTGAATTGGCTAACAGCAAGTGACCCACATCAACAACAGTAAATAGGCTACTTTAGTAATATGTCATGGATGGACCCAAAATATAGAATCTATTTAAAATGTTTATGCTGAGTATATTATATTGGAATATATATTTTTCTGGATATGAATTAAACACAGCTACAATTTGGAAAACATTTTTAAACAAAAACACAGCCGAGAACATTTCACACTACAGACCTGGATTAAAAGTGAAGGGTTATCAAAATTGTCAATAAAACATTTCTCAGTCAAAATAAGTAAAATATAGGGAAAGTGTCATTGAATGAAATGTGTGGCACCCAGCTCTATGTTTGGCTCCCCAAGGTCAGTGCTTGTGCCTATTCCAGAACACTCTGCTGTTACTGCTGAGGTTCCTGACAAAGAGCTGCTTTCAATAATGATCAATTTTTAAACAACATGCCACAATTTTAAAATATAAAATGTTAAAATATACCCCCCCCAACACCACCATCATGTATATTGGACAGTAGGCTAATGGGCCAAAAGAACCTGTTATTTCACAGTTTGTGACCCTGCCAACAATCAGCCAGATCAGAGGCGAGTATGGGCAAAATTGATGTGTTTTTTCTTTTTTCTTTTAAAATCTGGAAATATCGTAACCAACCAGCCTCCCCTGTTTGAAAGACTACCAGCCGCCACTGACAACAACAGACTGGTAAAAGTTGTGCAACATCTTGCTGCATACATTAAAGGACTTTAGCTTCCTCAAGAACTAAAGTCTACTCTGTCCCTTCCTGTAGACAGCCTCAGTGTTGCATTTCCAGTCCAGTGTGTCGTCCAGGTCAACACCCAGGTATCTGTATCCCTCCACCACCTCCATCTCCACCTCTTCTCCCAGAATGTACACTGTGTTCAACCTGGTCCTCTTCCAAAAATCCATAACTATCTCCTTTGTTTTGGCCACATTTAAGAGGAGGTGCTTGTTCTAACACCATGCCACAAAGTGGTCCACCAGTTCTCTGTATTCAGTTTCTTGTCCACCACTGACACACCCCACAACTGCAGAATCGTCTCAGACTTTCTGCAAATGACAGAACTGGAAGTCTGAGGTATACAATGAGAAGAGGAAAGGTGATGGTACAGTTCTGTCTCTCTGTGGTGATCCTGTGCTGCTAACCACTTGCTCAGACACACATCCCCTCAGTCGCACAAACTGTGCTCTGTCTGTCAGGTAGTCAATAATCCAGGAAGTCATAGAGGTGTCGTCCTGCATCTTTAGGAGCTTCTCTTGCAGCAGGATTGTGTTGAAGGTACTGGAGAAATCAAAATACATGATCCTCACAGTGCTGCCAATAAAACTAATAGTTCATATTTATGCTGCTTTTTACAAACACATTCTTCATGTTTGTGGCCTTATGAGGACCAGCTCAATGTCATTATTACCTTAATCTTCTTTTAAGGTATTATTATTATTATTGATTATCAGCGGAGCAGGCATTAGCTAAGATAAGACTAATGAGCGAAGAAAAAACCCCAAACCCCCATTACACCTTTACAGTTACATGTCACCATCTTTCACTTCTTATGATGTTTTCTTGGTTCATAATAAGTGGCAAGAAATGTGTCTTGAGAAAGAAAAGAAAAAAATGGAAATAGGATATATTTATAGCGCTTACATTTAAAAGCTGATGATGCTAAGCATGATGACTGATATTGAGAGGCGGCTTCTCGATTAAAAATACCTAATTAAACTCTTATATATAGAAATTTGTAAAAAAAAAAAAAACAGATATTGTGCCTCTGAACAGTTATTTTGAAGGTCACCATAAACTTTTATAAAACTTTTATTTGATTAAACATGCAGACAAATTGTAAAAGCTGTCAGTCTGAAACTTTAATATTTTCTTGAAAATAGGCAATCGTTATTAAAAGAGCCAATCAGGCAAATGAACACCAAGTAGCTCTGCTTTACTGGGAAGGGAGGATTACACTGAACCGCAAACAACAGAAAAACAATTTATGCCCTTCAAATAGACATTTTGGGCGTTTTCTGTTTTCGCAGTTTGTTCTGTGCTCATTTCAAGCTTGCATCATTTTTTGTTCTGTTCATTTTCAGTTTCCGACAAGATGGATGTAAAGAACGATGTGTAAAAGTAATTTCTTCTCCTCCCCGCAGAGCCGGAGGGCCGAGCATCAGACAGACGAGGCTTAAACGCGTCCCACCAGAGCAGCAGCCCTGCCAGCACCAAAGACGACCCGTAAAGGGAAACCAGCAGGAGCCAGAAGTTGCCTTGCTGCTCAACTCAGGTCTCATACGACTCGAACCCTCTGGAGATTTTCACACCCGCTTTCCCAAAACTGTCTTATGTAGTTAACACATCACAGGTCCAGTGTTAGAATGTTCCTCTACTGTGAGTCACGGGCTGGATGAAGATGTGTGTTGTAGATCAGATTTGGTTGTGAGTGGTCTGAGTTCTGTACAGTTCAGTGAATTTGCAGGTCACCCAGGGGGCGTGTCTCGATACAAGATTAATGATCTGCTGTATGACAGACACATTTAAAAAATCCATGATTACATACCATACAATGTAGAGGTGTTTTTGCTGCAATACAATGCAGTGCAATACAATAATAGCTGTGTAAAGCAGTGCGTGCGGACACACACACACGACAAGTCTAATGAAATAATGCAGTAATACATTTGACTTTTCTTAGGCACAGAGGCTACACCTATTTTTACTGGTCTGACAGATCCAAAGGCCACGCCTCCTGATTTTGGACTGGCAGGCACAGGAGCCACACCTCCTTCACTGAGACTGACAGGCACGGAGGCCACACCTCCTTTCATTGGACTGACAGGCACAGAGACCACACCTCCATCCCTGGGACGAAACAAAGGACATGCCTTTTTTCTGAGACTGACACACACAGAGTCCATATTGTCTTTACTGGGACTGACAAACAAAGACCGCACCTCTTTTAGGACTGACATAAACAAAGGCCACGCCTTTTTACTGAGACTGATACACACATGCCCCTTTTCCACCAAAGCAGTTCCAGGGCTGGTTCGGGGCCAGTGCTTAGTTTGGAACTGGGTTTTCTGTTTCCACTGACAAAGAACTGGCTCTGGGCCAGAAAAATCGGTTCCAGGCTAGCACCAACTCTCTGCTGGGCCAGAGGAAAGAACCGCTTACGTCAGCGGGGGGGGGGCGGAGTTGTTAAGACCAACAACAATAACAAGACCGCGAAAGATCGCCATTTTTAAGCGACGAGAAGCAGCAGCTGTACAAACGCGAAGTCATCCATTATTATTATTGTTGTTTTTGTTGTTGCTGCTGCTTCTTCCGTGTTTTTTTTGCTTCGATATTCACGCCAAGGTTTATGCAAACGTAGCGACGTAACTGACGTATACAACGACGTAACTGACGTATACAGCAACGTAATGACGTAGCTTCCCTTAGCACCGCGAGCTATGGAAAAGCAAACTGGTTCTCAGCTGGCTCGCAAGTTGAACGAGTTGTGAACCAGCACCAGCACTGGCCCCGAACCAGCCCTGGAACTGATTTGGTGGAAAAGGGGTAACACAGAGTCCATGTCGTCTTTACTGGGACTGACAAAATAAAGGCCACACCTCTTTGACTGAGCCCATATTAGGACTGACACAAGTAGAGGCCACACCTCCTTTATTAGGACTGATATAAACAAAGGCCACACCTTTTACTGAGAGTGACACTTCTCTTTCTCTGGGACGAACTTTCAATTCAGGAAAATTGTATTTGTATCAGGCTTTTAACCATGGACATAGTCATAAAGCAGATTTACAGATATAAAATTTAAATTGATCCGTAATAGGCTAACAGGCACAGAGGCCATGCCCCCTTCCTTGGTACTGACAGGCACAGATCATGAAAATACTTTTCCAAACCCACCTCTGAATCCACTATATAGTGCATTAGGGAGTTTTCTCACTTTGTCATCATGTCTAAAAGCATAACAGATAATGTTCAGAAATCTCACAGTGCATTAGGTTAGTGTTGATATGATGTAAACAATCTGGTACAGATTACCCACAATACACTTTGCGCCAGACTGTGCTGAATTCTGGACATAAAAGAGCAGGAAGGAGATTTACATTTCTTGTAAATACCTAGCGTACTTTCGTTGCTGTCACATCAGTAACGCAGCCGTAACTGTAGGTTCGTTTCTGTCTCCTGATTAACAGCATGTAACATTAGTTTAAAAGACACGATGCAGTGATAACGTCCTGACACTGATTCCGTGCCGCTCGGAGTGTAAAACTATATCGTAAAGTGGTTAAAGGAATCTGGTTTTTAATTGTGGTTTAATTAAAATGATTTTAACACTAATATATTAAACTTACACGGAATATAAGCATATGAGCTGTAGTAAAAGTACGGGATATTAGTTTGTGTTATTTTTCAAACTTTTTAAAGGTAGAAAGCAATCTAGATTTAAATCCCTATTTGTCATCAGGACAGGATCATCCATCCGGTAGGTTGTATGTGTTATGGCATCTCATAGTACAGATCATTGTTGTCTTACTGGCATCAGATAATTTATTTTTTAATATTCTCAATAAATGGTATTTTATTGTTTAACGCTTGGATTCATCTTTCTCATTTATGGCTTACATGATGTGTTGTGATCTCACATTTCTCAAAATGGCAGAACCCATGGTAGTTTGGGAACAATATGCAACACTGGTTCACAATATAAAGTAGAAAAATAGCAACAATCACAAACAGTATGTTCCCTCGAAAGCCACGCCACCTCTATACATCATCTATGGAATTATCTTATTGAACGATGTCCATTTCAGACTTGGACATCTTTTCAACCAGTATTTGAGTGAAAATGATTTTTTCAGACACTGGATTACTTCTCAGTAACATTATTTAATACAACTACAACTAGACCCTGAACTGGAGACGATAATCTTCTCTGACTAGTTTGCAAACTTCACACACCAAACACATCTTGTGGTGAAATGAAAAAAAAAAAAACCCTTTCATTTTAAACTGAAATTCCTGACCTTGACATCAACTGAATTTTCACTGTCGAGTGAACAGCTTTATGCACCACTCTGTTATATTGAGAGGAAGCTGGAAGTTCATCTTAACCTGGGATAAATACAGCGTCATTGTGATCACAGATGACAAAACTGGGAAGGATGAAATTTTGAGCATCCAAGCTGTGGCGTGTGAGATCTCTGTTCACCAGAAGATGCAGCTCTAAATATAGCGAGCTCCCTGAGTGGCCTGGAGTGACGTCACGACCGTGCTGGAGTTAAAGGGGACCAGACAACAGGATGATCTTCTTTTATATGTGCATGCAGTATGATTCTTTCCCATCATCACTGCAAAAGTTTTGTCAGTCAAATACATTTCAGCTGTTAGTACACTGAAACACATTAGCCCATTAGTAATTCACCACTCATAACACTGGTTTATGAAAGTAATAGATAGGATTAGTTTTTCAATAACATCACTATGGGCCAATACTGTGGTAATACACGGTAAAATCCATATACAACACAATCCACTGTATAATTATCACATAAAACACACAATATGTATACATTTGGCAGAAATGACAGAAAGAGCTGTTTATTAATGTTGATGTTAATCCTCTGTGATGTTAATCCCTCTTCTGTATGTTCATAATGGATTATGTCGTCTGTTCATTGCTGGACAAATGCTGTGCTTTGGAAATGATTTCAATCATTTTATTTCACCGCTTCGTTACACTTCACCCTGATGTTCAGCAATTGACTTAACAGTTTTTAAATGAGTTTTAAATGAGCTAAAAACATGGATGATGCAGGGCTCAGTAAAACTCAGGAAGCATGAACTAACTTTGGGGGGGGGGGGGGGGACCCCAAAACACTCCATGTTTTGCTGTTATAGGAAACTAATCAATAGGGTTTTGTTACAAAGCAGAGTTAGACCCAAAGTTCATTATTTTCCGACAACAGTATCTCCCCAAGTGTTTTATTCCTCCTACACTACAGCAATTTGCCAACCATTACAGTTTACTATTAACTAAAGAACATCATACTGTACTTTGTATCTGTTTATAGTATAAATACAGCAGGGATTACAGGAAATCGTGTGCTCTGATTGGTCGAGAGATTCAGACTATTTCTCAGTAATCACCTTGAGCAACTCGGCAAAATGGCGGCTGATCACTTCATCACCGTAAGTGAGGAAGAATTACAAATGATGAAAGAAAATGCTGTTCCTAAAAGCACTAAACATGCTATGAAGTTTGGTCTAAAGCTATTTAAAGGGAAGGTGGCATTGTGATGTATTTTATCGATTTCAAAACAAAGTATTTTATGTGACTCGGCGTAGATAAGTGACGAGTCTGAGCTGAGCCGTTATTACATTTACATGCTGCTTTTGAAGACTGAAATTAATTATTTTTTAATACAAGTTCTTAAAAAAATAATCACCCGTGTATTTATACTAAAACAGTTATCCGCCTCAGGCTCAGGGAATATCGGTGAATAATAACCTCGATTTCATCTCTCTCTGTTATTATTCACCGATATTCAATGAATAATTGTTAAATAGTTATATTTTATGTTGTTGAACATCCTCAAAACAAGTTCCTGTTCTCACGTTATAGCAGCTACAAACAGTCATTCCTTCACCATCCTCTTTTTTTCTCTCTCTTGAAATTAATACAGCAAAAAAAAAAAATGTTACATGTTACCGAGAAACTGCAAAGAAGGATAAACTCCTCTGTCCTGAAGATATCGGAAAACTTAATGCTTGGAATGTTGCAAAGCGCTGACACTGGAGACTCCTTCCAGAAATGAGAAATAAACATCACGTTTATTAAGCAAACTACACATAGAGCTTCTGCTGTATGAGTTCCTGTGATTGAGCTGTTGCTATAGAAACGATAATGTATTAGAATGAGTGCATTAATACAGTGGTGCTTGAAAGTTTGTGAACCCTTTAGAATTGGCTGTTTCTGCATAAATATGACCTAAAACATAATCAGATTTTCACGCAAGTCCTAAAAGTAGATAAAGAGAACCCAGTTAAACAAATGAGACAAAAATATTATACTTGGCCATTTATTTATTGAGGAAAATGATCCAATATTACATATCTGTGAGTGGCAAAAGTATGTGAACGTCTAGGATTAGCAGTTAATTTAAAGGTGAAATTAGAGTCAGGTGTTTTCAATCAATGGGATGACAATCAGGTGTGAGTGGGCACCCTGTTTTATTTAAAGAACAGGGATCTATCAAAGTCTGATCTTCACAACACATGTTTGTGGAAGTGTATCATGACACGAACAAAGGAGATTTCTGAGGACCTCACAAAAAGCATTGTTGATGCCCATCAGGCTGGAAAAGGTTACAGAACCATCTCTAAAGAGTTTGAACTCCACCAATCCACAGTCAGACAGATTGTGTGCAAATGGAGGAAATTCAAGACCATTGTTACCCTCCCCAGGAGTGGTCGACCAACAAAGATCACTCCAAGAGCAAGGCGTGTAATAGTCGGCGAGGTCACAAAGGACCCCAGGGTAACTTCTAAGCAACTGAAGGCCTCTCTCACATTGGCTAATGTTAATGTTCATGAGTCCACCATCAGGAGAACACTGAACAACAGTGGTGTGCATGGCAGGGTTGCAAGGAGAAAGCCACTGCTCTCCAAAAAGAACATTGCTGCTCGTCTGCAGTTTGCTAAAGATCACGTGGACAAGCCAGAAGGCTACTGGAAAAATGTTTTGTGGATGGATGAGACCAAAATAGAACTTTTTGGTTTAAATGAGAAGCGTTATGTTTGGAGAAAGGAAAGCACTGCATTCCAGTATAAGAACCTTATCCCATCTGTGAAACATGGTGGTGGTATTATCATGGTTTGGGCCTGTTTTGCTGCATCTGGGCCAGGACGGATTGCCATCATTGATGAAACAATGAATTCTGAATTATACCAGAGAATTCTAAAGGAAAATGTCAGGACGTCTGTCCGTGAACTGAGGTGGGGTTTACATTAGACCATATCAGCGGATCATCAGATTAACGTTTTTAAAACGATTAGTGTGCACACAGCAACACCAATACACGATTTGCGTGCACACAGCAACACCAATACACGGATATGCTCGGCTCCGCAGGCATCCTGCGCTCCAAATCACTCCGCCCTGAACAGTGAGTGCCCTCTGGAGGGTGTGCACTCCGGCCCTGCGCAGCTCACAGAGCGCGCGAGTGAAATGCACAAGCAGTAATTCGGGACTGAGCCGCTGTGTGTGTGATCCCAGCGCATATCACTTACCACTTGCAAGTGGAAGGATGGCAAGCCTAAAGACAATCATAACTACACAATGGGCAGTATTTGCATCAGTATTTGCAGTATTTTCATACTTTTATACTCTTTAATGAAAGGTGATACAAGGCGGAAGTCCGCGCCGTTTTTCAGCAGTCGCGTCACATGACCAACGCCAGCGAATCAGGAAGGTGGATGTCACAGTGACGTTGTCCAATGACGACGCCAGCTAGAGCTCAGCACAGCGTATCCGCGTATTCTCAATGTTTACACAGCACCGGACCAGACACGATCTAGATTGAATACATGGACCCTGGCGGATTCCCGTTTCCCGGCGTTTCCAGGCGTTTTAATGTAAACGGACAGTGCATCCGCGAAGAAAACGACACAGATACGGTCTAATGTAAACTTGGCCTGAATCTCAAGAGAAGGTGGGTCATGCAGCAAGACAACGACCCTAGGCACACAAGTCGTTGTACCAAAGAATGGTTAAAGAAGAATAAAGTTAATGTTTTGGAATGGCCAAGTCAAAGTCCTGACCTTAATCCAATCGAAATGTTGTGGAAGGACAAATATGTAATATTGGATCATTTCCCTCAATAAATAAATGACCAAGTATAATATTTTTGTCTCATTTGTTTAACTGGGTTCTCTTTATCTACTTTTAGGACTTGTGTGAAAATCTGATGATGTTTTAGGTCATATTTAGGCAGAAATATAGAAAATTCTAAACGGTTCACAAACTTTCAAGCACCACTGTATAAACCTGTGATTTGCAGCTGCACTACAGTCAGAGCTGCTGTTATAGAGAATTTATCAACACCTTCTGACCAATCAGAGTCCAGAACTCAGTAACACTGTGGTTGGAATAAGGCAAGAGATTACAGGGAATTACAGCAATAATTAGATCCAGTATATTATTTGAATACGTGCAGACTGTACACAGGGTTTAAATGCAGACACAGAGAGGAAATACTTTTGTATTTAGCAGAAACACTTGAACAACAGTAACTACTGATAGTGTGATATACAGTGGTGTCAGTGTTAGTTTAGTGCAGAAAGAAATTGTTCTGGTATTTACACTTACATTAGTTCAGTATAAGTGCAGGATAGCATTATTTCTACACATGACGTAAATCTACACATAAATTAATAATGTAATATTCAACTCAAACTGGCAAAACTGTTTTAGCTAATTAGCTAAGCTTTCTGATATTTAGCATTTTACATTTGAATAATCAGATTATTTTGTTCTTTTAAAGATAACAGAGGCATTAATAAACATAATGCTTGAAATAAAATGATTTAAATTACTCACACAGGATTAAAACCTTTAACATAAACCGTCCCATGTCCAAATGTAACAGACTCATCTATAATGTACGAAGTGTTCGCATCATTCTTAGGCTACTGTAAAATGTCAAGAAATATGTGTAGTGAGATGGCGAAGGAAATCTCCCCTGGTAGTGGTGTGTCCGGGAAACACGGCATGGCAGAACTCACACACCTGAGAGTGCAGTGTGACGCGGGACATCAGCATCCCACCTGCATCACTCAGCATCTCGCTGGTCAGGAACGATGATGACCACGGCCGCTGCACCACACAGCACCATGAACAGAGTTAATGCAGAAATGGACAACATTAAAAGGTTCTATTTACAATGCTACAGTCCAAAAGCTTGACCTCTTTTACATAGAACTCTTAATGGTTCTATGTGGAGCCATACAACAGAAGGTTTCTGTTTCAGAGAGGTTTTCAAGCACAGACATTTTAGAAAGCGAAGAATCTTTTTAGTAGCCGTGTCGATACTGGATAATGTATTTTTATGCAAAAAAAAGGCTGAATATGGAATCTTTAAGGGTTCTGTGTAGCCTACAAGAACATTTCCACACACACTTTAATGAATAATTAATAAACGAGGCGCATTGTATAACAGCCCTATATGTGTTTAATTCATTCTGCTTCTAACATTTTATCACAAAGATGATATTTGTTAGTTAGGAACTTGTAGGAAGTGAAATTAAAGAAAAAGGATCTGGTGATGTTTACCCGTTGTTGTTTGTGTGTTTGGCTGCTGTGCCAGTGCTGTTCAATCTGTCGTAACTCATCCAAAATACTGTGCTCCTCCGTCTTACACTGTTCCGACCCCGACGTCGCTCCCTTGATCTCCACCTTCTCCTGCACAGGTTCCATGTGCAGTCTGTTCAAATCTCCAGCAAGTGGGGAAACCACAGAATCACCTGAAACCCAAACCCCCCCCCACACACAAAGCATAACAATGAAAAATAAATGCAATTTCATGTGTGTTTCTTGAATAAAATAATGCCAACAACAGAGCAGTGTCACATTTTCTCCATCTCTCCTTCCCACATGCTATCAGGGACTCAAGAAGACTTTTATGGATTTAATTCAACACACTGGATTTAAAATAAATCTAACCACCATAGTGCTCTAAAGTCTTCTCCACAGTTCACTACTTTGCAGTCATTCCAGTACAAACATGTCGAACACAATACACACAACATTACATTATAACAGGAATATGCAAAAAATGTGGCAAAATCAAAAGTTAGATCTTCATCTCACTGTTTTATTATTCTCTGAGGAATCTGGGATCAGTTTAGATTCTGTCTATACAGCCATAACATCGACTGCACACCCAATCTGGTACAGGACTTGTGACTCGTTTCATTGTGACCTGAATGCTGCAGTGTTCTCATTGTTTATTTACAGAACATGATGATTTGGAGAATGATTAAGATCTGAATTTCAAACTCGATCTGCATTCAGTTTTGAAACAATGAACTGCTTTCATACATATTCATACGAGAGAATAACGCACGTGACAGCGTAATGACTGTAAACGTCATAGATACCTGTAATACCTGCAGGGTGTAAAGCAGGTGTGTGTGTTTGAGCCGCACAGGTGTATGCACGAGCCGCTTGTGCTCGGCCTTCTGCACAGGTGAATCCATCATGTCTGTACTGAACTGGCTCAGAATACAAATCTTCAACATTCCCATTAAAGACCGGAGCCACACCTGAGGGAGAACGAGACTGAGTTTAAAAATCAAGGAGGCATAGCTTCTGTTTATCAGTCACAGTGAAGGAGGAGTGGTCTTTGTGTATTGGTGCCAGTGAAGGTGTGGCTTCTGTGCGTCCGTGCCATTGAAGGAGGAGTGGTCTCTGTGTCCTAATTAAGGAGGAGTGGTCTCTGTGTCCTAATTAAGGAGGAGTGGTTTCTGTGTCTGTCAGTCCAAGTGAAGGAGGCACAGTGCCATTTCCCAAAGCTAAAACTTTGCACAACAGGGAATCACATGGTATCTTTTTGAATTACTGGATGCTTTACTTGTTTACTTTGTACATTATTCTGGTTAATCAGTGAAGTATGGTCAGAACGTTGTTAAGTTGAACTCCAAACATTAATCTGATTAATTAGTTCATATTGTGTCATATAGACTTTTTTCCTCACATTAGTTTTTCACTTGTTATTCCAGTCAAGTGTAATTACTCCTACGTTATCAGTAAGTACTATACTGTTTCAGCTGTACATCCTGTATTGAACACACTGAAAAGCAGATCTTTGTTTATATTAGCAGCCGCTATGTCGGAGTCGTCGACGTGAATGCACCTTGTTGTCTTCTCAGTGCCTCGGTCAGGTGCTGTAACATTTTAGCCTGTTTTAGACACAGTAACTGCAATCGGAGGAACTCCTGATACAAAGCTGTGTATGCTTCCTCCATCTCACGCTCGCTGTGTGTCTCACTGTCATTCACAGTCAGTGTCCTGTTTTAGTGTTGCTCACTCTTCGTCACACCGAGTCATTCAGCCGTTTCGGCCTGGAAGAGGAACAGGGTGCAAAAGAGAAAAGGGAAGAACCATGCGGGTAAGGTTAAATCATTGTCATTTGGCCAGATAACAGTACTGAAGCTGTTTGTCTCACTATAATAAACAGCTTTAGTCCTTTTTATTAATTACACCTATGGAGGAAACACAAACTTAATTCACCTGCAGATTTTATTCAGAGGTTGGACAACACACAGAAGGTTTCATACTGCTGTACTAAACAGTATATCGTAACAGTCGGTAATCTCTTCTACAACAACAAAGAGAATGTCAAAATGACATGCCACCTACACTAGAATACTAAATAGTGCACACAGCAGGCTACTTATACAACCCTGATTCCAAAAAAGTTGGGACAAAGTACAAATTGTAAATAAAAACGGAATGCAATAATTTACAAATCTCAAAAACTGATATTGTATTCACAATAGAACATAGACAACATATCAAATGTCGAAAGTGAGACATTTTGAAATTTCATGGCAAATATTGGCTCATATGAAATTTCATGACAGCAACACATCTCAAAAAAGTTGGGACAGGGGCAATAAGAGGCTGGAAAAGTTAAAGGTACAAAAAAGGAACAGCTGGAGGACCAAATTGCAACTCATTAGGTCAACTGGCAATAGGTCATTAACATGACTGGGTATAAAAAGAGCATCTTGGAGTGGCAGCGGCTCTCAGAAGTAAAGATGGGAAGAGGATCACCAATCCCCCTAATTCTGCGCCGACAAATAGTGGAGCAATATCAGAAAGGAGTTCGACAGTGTAAAATTGCAAAGAGTTTGAACATATCATCATCTACAGTGCATAATATCATCAAAAGATTCAGAGAATCTGGAAGAATCTCTGTGCGTAAGGGTCAAGGCCGGAAAACCATACTGGGTGCCCGTGATCTTCGGGCCCTTAGACGGCACTGCATCACATACAGGCATGCTTCTGTATTGGAAATCACAAAATGGGCTCAGGAATATTTCCAGAGAACATTATCTGTGAACACAATTCACCGTGCCATCCGCCGTTGCCAGCTAAAACTCGATAGTTCAAAGAAGAAGCCGTATCTAAACCTGACCCAGAAGCGCAGACGTCTTCTCTGGGCCAAGGCTCATTTAAAATGGACTGTGGCAAAGTGGAAAACTGTTCTGTGGTCAGACGAATCAAAATTTGAAGTTCTTTATGGAAATCAGGGACGCCGTGTCATTCGGACTAAAGAGGAGAAGGGCGACCCAAGTTGTTATCAGCGCTCAGTTCAGAAGCCTGCATCTCTGATGGTATGGGGTTGCATTAGTGTGTGTGGCATGGGCAGCTTACACATCTGGAAAGACACCATCAATGCTGAAAGGTATATCCAGGTTCTAGAGCAACATATGCTCCCATCCAGACGACGTCTCTTTCAGGGAAGACCTTGCATTTTCCAACATGACAATGCCAAACCACATACTGCATCAATTACAGCATCACGGCTGCGTAGAAGAAGGGTCCGGGTACTGAACTGGCCAGCCTGCAGTCCAGATCTTTCACCCATAGAAAACATTTGGCGCATCATAAAACGGAAGATACGACAAAAAAGACCTAAGACAGTTGAGCAACTAGAATCCTACATTAGACAAGAATGGGTTAACATTCCTATCCCTAAACTTGAGCAACTTGTCTCCTCAGTCCCCAGACGTTTACAGACTGTTGTAAAGAGAAAAGGGGATGTCTCACAGTGGGAAACATGGCTTTGTCCCAACTTTTTTGAGATGTGTTGTTGGCATGAAATTTAAAATCACCTAATTTTTCTCTTTAAATGATACATTTTCTCAGTTTAAACATTTTATATGTCATCTATGTTCTATTCTGAATAAAATATGGAATTTTGAAACTTCCACATCATTGCATTCCGTTTTTATTTACAATTTGTACTTTGTCCCAACTTTTTTGGAATCGGGGCTGTAATACCACACTGAAGAAGACTGCATCATTGTCCAGTTCACCTTCTCTGAAACTATTCTGCATAAAAGTGAAACTAATGATGCTATCTGCAGACAGATTTCCCCCAAGATCCCAGTCAGGCCATGATCACAGCTACTACCATACTAAACAGTAAAAAAGCATGCTACCTATGCTATCATACTAAACAAGACAGGTCATTTATACTGCCATGTTAAATACAGTAGTATAACACACACACAAAAAAAACAACAACATGCCATCTACTGTCCTAAATAGTATGCTAAGAAGAAAGCATGCCACATAACATATACTACTGTACTAATTAGTAAGTAAAATAAGTACAGTCCTTAGGCAGCTGTAATAAGTAGTACACAAATCGCATGTCATTTATACCACCGTAATAAACAATATGTAATAGAAATAGGAGGACACTTATACTAACACACTTAAGAGTAGGTCAAACAGTACAGTCCCAAAGCTGGTCTGCTAAAAAAGTATTTTTAAACGGTACACTAATCCAAGGCCACAGTTTTAAAAGTTTGATTGGATTTACACTACCGTTCAAAAGTTTGGGGTCACTTTGAAATGTGCTTATTTTTGAAAGAAAAGCACTGTTCTTTTCAATGAAGATCACTTTAAACTAATCAGAAATCCACTCTATACATTGCTAATGTGGTAAATGACTATTCTAGCTGCAAATGTCTGGTTTTTGGTGCAATATCTCCATAGGTGTATAGAGGCCCATTTCCAGCAACTCTCACTCCAGTGTTCTAATGGTACAATGTGTTTGCTCATTGCCTCAGAAGGGTAATGGATGATTAGAAAACCCTTGTACAATCATGTTAGCACAGCTGAAAACAGTTGAGCTCTTTAGAGAAGCTATAAAACTGACCTTCCTTTGAGCAGATTGAGTTTCTGGAGCATCACATTTGTGGGGTCGATTAAATGCTCAAAATGGCCAGAAAAATGTCTCAACTATATTTTCTATTCATTTTACAACTTATGGTGGTGAATAAAAGTGTGACTTTTCATGGAAAACACAAAATTGTCTGGGTGACCCCAAACTTTTGAACGGTAGTGTATTTGGCAATAAATGTACATGTACTGTATATAAAATACATAAACAATACATTGCCAAGGATAACACAAAAAAGCAATAAACTTATTTCCATTGTGGTCCTCAGAAAAGAAAGGAAAAAAAGACAACCAGCAAAACGCACATTAACAAAGTACATTGGCCAACAGAAAAATAAGTTGACAACATATACAATAATTGGAAAGACAAGAACATGAGTAATACGTAATAAAAAAATGTAATAAAAAATACATATATAAATATTTGTAAAAAATACGTATAAAAATAAAAAATACGTATATAAAAATACATATACCGTAAATATAAATATATAAAAATACGTATATAAATATATACATACAATATATACGTACAATATATATATATAAAATACGTATATAATTTTTTTTATACGTAATAAAAAAAATGTTCTTCAACAGTTTTCTTAAAAAAAAAAATCACCTTTACTCCTTAACATTTTAACAGAAACAGGTAGGTCATTCCATAACTTAGCACCAGTATGGTAGAAACTATTTTTACTCAAAGAACCAACAAGAAATGAACCAAAACTATTTCTAGTATGATTATGCGCAGACAACTGGGAGTTAGATTTCATAAACTGTTGTGGTTTAATTTTACTCAAGATGTCAAAACAACAGGCCATCCATAGTACTGTACCAAACAGTATGCAGGAAAAACAAAACAAAAACATTACAGTCCCAAAGGTACTGGATTAAAAAGCAGAACAGAATACTAAGCAAACTGTACTAAAATGTTGGATGTCAAAAAAGTAAAAGAAACTTAAACTGTACTAACTTACTAAACAGGACGCGGAATAACAAGTCAGCTACACGAACATGCGAACTATTATATAGAAATAGTCCATCAGCTGTACTTCCTGTTTCCAATCAGGGTTTAGAAATACTTTAAATACTTTACAGCACGGTAGTAAACGGCTTTTTTCGGCGTTACCATGGCGACAGCTGACTTCGTTCTACATTAGCCAAAATGTTAGCATTCAGCCTAAAACTCTGAAACAGCAAATATCTATTGCTTCGAGTCCTTTGTGAAGCTCTACATACCCAAAGGAAGCTCCTGTGCTCGGCTTTGGAGTAGCGTGTGTGTGTGTGTGTGTGTGTGTGAAACCACTGAGATTTATTTACTGAGCTTTTATTTCCGGGAGTCGCGCGCTTCCCGAAAGTGAAATCAGGAAGTGAGAAATCTACACGGTCGCAAATAGTTGGATCACGTGACACATCAGCCTATTCTTAAATCATACTCTGACTTCAGTGTTTTGTTTTGTTTTTTTGCGGGGGGGGGGGGGGGGGGGGGATATATCACACACACACAGTGGTGCTTGAAAGTTTGTGAACCCTTTAGAATTTTCTATATTTCTGCATAAATATGACCTAAAACATCATCAGATTTTCACACCAGTCCTAAAAGTAGATAAAGAGAACCCAGTTAAACAAATGAGACAAAAATATTATACTTGGTAATTTATTTATTGAGGGAAATGATCCAATATTACATATCTGTGAGTGGCAAAAGTATGTGAACCTTTAGGATTAGCAGTAATTTGAAGGTGAAATTAGAGTCAGGTGTTTTCAATCAATGGAATGACAATCAGGTGTGAGTGGGCACCCTGTTTTATTTAAAGAACAGGGATCTATCAAAGTCTGATCTTCACAACACGTTTGTGGAAGTGTATCATGGCACGAACAAAGGAGATTTCTGAGGACCTCAGAAAAAGCATTGTTGATGCTCATCAAGCTGGAAAAGGTTACAAAACCATCTCTAAAGAGTTTGGACTCCACCAGTCCACAGTTAGACAGATTGTGTACAAATGGAGGAAATTCAAGACCATTGTTACCCTCCCCAGGAGTGGTCGACTAACAAAGACCACTCCAAGAGCAAGGCGTGTAATAGTCAGCGAGGTCACAAAGGACCCCAGGGTAACTTCTAAGCAACTGAAGGCCTCTCTCACATTGGCTAATGTTAATGTTCATGAGTCCACCATCAGGAGAACACTGAACAATAATGGTGTGCATGGCAGGGTTGCAAGGAGAAAGCCACTGCTCTCCAAAAAGAACATTGCTGCTCGTCTGCAGTTTGCTAAAGATCACGTGGACAAGCCAGGAGGCTATTGGAAAAATCTTCTGTGGATGGATGAGACCAAAATAGAACTTTGGTTTAAATGAGAAGTGTTATGTTTGGAGAAAGGAAAACACTGCATTCCAGTATAAGAACCTTATCCCATCTGTGAAACATGGTGGCGGTGGTATCATGGTTTGGGCCTGTTTTGCTGCATCTGGGCCAGGACGGCTTGCCATCATTGATGGAACAATGAATTCTGAATTATACCAGCGAATTCTAAAGGAAAATGTCAGGACGTCTGTCCATGAACTGAATCTCAAGAGAAGGTGGGTCATGCAGCAAGACAACGACCCTAAGCACACAAGTCGTTCTACCAAAGAATGGTTAAAGAAGAATAAAGTTAATGTTTTGGAATGGCCAAGTCAAAGTCCTGACCTTAATCTAATGGAAATGTTGTGGAAGGACCTGAAGCGAGCAGTTCATGTGAGGAAACCCACCAACATCCCAGAGTTGAAGCTGTTCTGTACGGAGGAACGGGCTAAAATTCCTCCAAGCCGGTGTGCAGGACTGATCAACAGTTACCGCAAACGTTTAGTTGCAGTTATTGCTGCACAAGGGGGTCACACCAGATACTGAAAGCAAAGGTTCACATACTTTTGCCACTCACAGATATGTAATATTGGATCATTTTCCTCAAATAAATGACCAAGTAAATAAATGACTAAATGGCTGGGTTCTCTTTATCTACTTTTAGGACTTGTGTGAAAATCTGATGATGTTTTAGGTCATATTTATGCAGAAATATAGAACATTCTAAAGGGTTTACAAACTTTCAAGCACCACTCTGTGTGTATATATATATATATATATATATGTATATGTGTGTGTGTGTGTGTATATATATGTATATATGTGCTCAGCATAAATGAGTGCACCCCCTTTGAAAAGTAACATTTTAAACAATATCTCAGTGAACACAATTTCCAAAAAGTTGACAAGACAAAGTTTAATAGAACATCTGTTTAACTTATAATGTGAAAGTAAGGTCAGTAATATAACTTAAATTACACATTTGTTCAGTTTTACTCAAATTAGGGTGGTGCAAAAATGAGTACACCCCACAACAAAAACTACTACATGTAGTACTTTGTATGGCCTCCATGAATTTTAATGACAGCACCAAGTCTTCTAGGCATGGAATGAACAAGTTGGCGACATTTTGCAACATCAATCTTTTTCCATCCTTCAACAATGACCTCTTTCAGTGACTGGATGCTGGATGGAGAGGAGGGATGTACTCATTTACGCTGAGCACTGTATATATGTGTGTGTATATGTATGTATATATGTTGTTTAGGAGGTTTGGTCAAAAATACAAATATATTATTTTTGTAACTTTTTCTAATAAACATCCATTCCAGTTAAAACCTCAGTGAATTTTTGTTTAATAATACTTGACAATGAGCTTTTTTTTTTCTTTAACATACTAGTATTTCTACTCATGTCCATCTAACAGCTCCATCATCATCAGGGTTATCACAGCACTATTATCTCTTGAAGCCTGATCAGAAGAACTCACAGGAGCTGCTGCTGCTCACTGGAATGAACAATGTAATTTAGAAAGTGCTGAGTAAACACTAAAGACAGCAATATTTATAAATAGATAAATAAATGTAACAGGGAACCTAGAATGTTTTTTGTACATAAGCAGTTTGATACCTTTGTGCTGTACTGCTGGGAAATGATATTAAAATATAAAAATGTTAAAAACAATAGCTTGCTAACTTGTGTTTAACAAATTCTAACAGAAGCAATATATATTAAAAAAAAAAAAAAAAAAAAACCACACTGACTTCTGAGCTGATTTTATTTTTTTTTCCTCAAAAGGCCACACAAAAATAACAATTATTACAAAAAAAATCCCAATAATTCAAAACAATTCAAAATGGAAATCAAAAAGAAGTAATCTGAGATTAAATAAGGACAGATACGAGGTTGGATTGTAATCACAGGCAGCAGGCATGTCGGAGCTGTACAAAACTGGATATGAACGTGAATAATTATGATAAAGTGCAAAACAAATACATTAAATGGCATTTAGCATACGCTCTTGTCCAGACTGACGTACAGCACACCCAGTGCAGTTGGGTGCCTTGCTCAAGGGCACTTCAGCCATTCCTGTTGGTCCACAGAATTGAACCAGCAACCTTTTGGTCCTAAAGCTGCTTCTCTAACCATTAGGCCATGGATTCCCTATACACCACACAATGTTAATGCTGTAAAAATACTTCTGTATACGGTTTCCAAAAACAAAAATTTCTGCACAGATTGTGCTTTAAATAACCCTAAAGTGAGTCACTTTATGCAAATGACTTTAAACATTTAGGCTGTAAATGCTGCAAACTGGTTTGGCAGTGAGCATTAAACAGAAATGTGCGTGGAATGCTCTGCTGGGGGGAAAAAGAGAAGCAGGTGTGTAAACGAAGTGAAGAATCAGGCGAGTCGAGGTGAAGAGGTTCTTTAGTAAACAGGAGGAAGGAGATGTGATATGAGGATGTGTTTCATTCACTTGGTCACAGGTGGGTAATTGAACGTGAGCAGCGTCATACTGTGCAGTAACAGAGAGGTTTCTGATTCTGTGGAGTGAGAACAAATGGAGGACTTCAGGAAAATCAGCTAATACTTCAGAATAAAGCTGTAGTATTTAAACATGCAAGAATTTTCTCATGTGCATTTCATCAGGTGTAAAATATATTTAATTCTTGAATGATTTGGTTTTTAATGACTGAGTTAGTTTAGTTTATTTGATTCATCACATGGGGCAGCATGGTGGTGTAGTGGTTAGCGCTGTCGCCTCACAGCAAGAAGGTCCGGGTTCGAGCCCCGTGGCCGGCGAGGGCCTTTCTGTGTGCAGTTTGCATGTTCTCCCCGTGTCCGCGTGGGTTTCCTCCGGGTGCTCCGGTTTCCCCCACAGTCCAAAGACATGCAGGTTAGGTTAACTGGTGACTCTAAATTGAGCGTAGGTGTGAATGTGAGTGTGAATGGTTGTCTGTGTCTATGTGTCAGCCCTGTGATGACCTGGCGACTTGTCCAGGGTGAACCCCGCCTTTCGCCCGTAGTCAGCTGGGATAGGCTCCAGCTCGCCTGCGACCCTGTAGAACAGGATAAAGCGGCTACAGATAATGAGATGAGATAACAGAATAACATGGGAAGAAAAAAAAAAAAGGTTTGTGACAGGAGAAAAATACAGAGTGAAGCTCCAAGTGATTTTCAACCCTGACATACACCAAAAGATTAAAAATAAAATGTACAACACAAGTACAAAAGAAAAACTTAAAAAAGGAATAAAAGAATTAAACAAAGGTACTTTGCAATAATCATTTTTATAGTGGCCGGTATAACACATGAAATGATTACTGAAAAATACTTTTGTTTAATTCTTTTTAAGTTTTTCTGACTGATTCATCTCTTTTATTGGCTGAATGACTCTCGTGTTGAGTAATGAGCCTTTTATGGGGCGGACATTTCAAAAAGGAACTTGGCTGAGAGAACTGAGGAAATAACGAGCCTTCAATCTCATCCACACAGGGCGGGTGGAGCTGCAGGCTTTCACACCAGATAAACAGGAGGCACGCTGGAGAGATGATCAGAGACCAAAATGAATCGATGAAACAAATGGAATCAGATGTGGCTCCTACTCAGGTGGACTGAAAGCCTGCAGACTGAAAACCCCTGGACTAAATGTACTGTATATTTAACAATTATTCCACAAAATCGAATCGTACATGAGCCGATAGCCGATGAGGCACGTAGCATCGAGTTGTCTATAATCCATGTACGACAAGATTGAGTGGAATGACTTTTATTCTATCCACCTTCACTGGATTTTGAGAAACAGAGCATTTTTATTTTTTGCAAATTCGATAAATAATAACTTTATACAAAACAGCAGACAAAATCATTTCCGCTTAGAATGTAAACAATCCGGCGAAATGACAGAAGCAATTTGTGAAAAATGCGATAATAATTCTTGAAAAATAAAACAAGATACATTCTTACCATCAAATATTTTCATTCCATATTTTGTTGCTTTTTTATTTTTTGGGGTTTTGTTTTCGAGTAGAGTTTTTATTTCGTCCTTGGTTGCTTCAGCAACACGCTCTGCCATTTGTTTTCTCTACACATTGTATATGAGCTAATAGCCTAGTAGGACAGTAACCAATCAGAGCACGCGATTGTTCATATCCAGTGAATGGGGCTAGAATAAAAATGTATACTCAATGTATACTAAATGGGCTAAAAAAAAATCTTGATAGGAGTATATTACACAGTCACGCAAAGATATGAAGTTTATGTTCTCATGTTGAAAACATTTTGTATTTATGGAAATATACATTTGCCACTCGAAGATAAACTTCATATCCTCTATGTATCCCATGACTTTTTTTTAAAAATACAATTCTTGTAATTCTCACTGAAACATCATCCATTTTTAGAAAGCACTAGAACTATCTGTATTACCCATAATCCACAAGGAGTGCATGTTCGTTATAAACGAGTCAATTTACAAATACACCTTTGAAACAGTTGTTGCTGGACTCTATTTTTGTATGGTTAAAGAGCACATACTGTACACGACTGACCTTTGACCTTTGTGGAGAGCTCGAGCCACTGACGAAGCCACTCTTCACACTGACTGGAGGTCAGCTGACTGGCGTTCACTCCTCGAAGGTCACATGCCTAGCCATCAAATATTAAAGTTACTCTCAAATAAAGAAACGTCTCCTCAGTGATGCAGAAGAAAATTATAAAACAAACAAAAAAAAAACCTAGTGCAATCCAAGTATATTAATATACAGCTGTTTGCAAAAAATTTTGGCACCCATGTTAAAATAATATCCTTTGTTCCATTTCTGTGTAAAGAATGTCATGAAAATTTTGCAAGATCAATGTGCACTTTACTGATTTAAAGCAGAAACCCTGGTGTGTGTGAGATGAGGTCTAGCAAATGGAAGATTTATTTACATCGGCTACATAATATCATAAACAATGTGATTTAGAGCTGTTTAAATCTAATACAATGCTCCTCCTGTTGAGGAGTCAATTATGGGTGCCAAAACTTTTTATACAGAAAATGTCAGACTGTTTATGTAGAAATAGAGCGAGAAGTTCAGACTTGTCTCATTTCTTCCTCGGTGAGCTGATTGAGCCCGAGATGCTGCAGGGCGCGGTCCAGATACAGCAGGTCCAGAGCTTTGGTGGTCAGCCGCCTCCGCACCAGGAAACTGGGAAACCACACGATTACAGGGAACTGAGAACCTAACAATCTCTGGATAAGAGAGAGAGAAAACAAACAAAAAAGGTTGCATAAAAATGAGAAAGACAAAAAGATTAAATTTTACAGCTTTGTATCAATTCACAGTGGAATTTATTTTTTTCTAGTTTATAACATTATATCATGATATTACTAATGATGAGCTCATCTTCTTGCTCCTAATTCCTTGCAATTTCCCAGAAATCATCAGTTTCCTTTGAAGCAATATTCAAATCAATCAATCAATCAATTAATCAATCAATCAATTCCTCTGATTCATGCATTCTTGTATTCATTTTTCTCTTTCAAAAACATTTTAAAAACCATGTTATTTAAAAAAGAGAAACGTGTGTAATCACAGATACGGTGAATTTTCCTGCAAGGAGACGTTTCTTTAACATTTACGGAAGGAGTCTACAGGGTAAAGCTGTAACTTTAAAGCTAGACTTCCTTTCAGATTTTTCAAGTGTAGGTCATAAAAAGAATTTTCCCCAACACCCAATTATTTTTGTTTAATGACTGAAAGCTACTGAATTTGAATCGCAGACTTCCAATTTTATTAGTTTTTTTAAAAATGGAACAATTAATGAATTTAAAGCCACATGGGCCTAAATTCTCCACTATTTTTTTCCTGCTTGACCATGACCCAATTCAAGATACTACGTCATGCATCACGTGGTGGGCTTTCCCCGTTCACGCAAGGCATTGTGGGATACAAATTTGAAACAGGAGAGAAAAACGGAGGACGTGAGTGTGCGAATGAAACGTGAAAGAGCGACTACAGTAACAGAAAGAAAGTGAGAAGAAAAGACGTTATGTTCTATATGAAGGAAAGGAAACGCAGGACCAAACTAATAAATATGGGCGCTCAGCGAGCACCTCGGCGTGATCAGCTGTTCGTTTAGTGACAGAATGATGGAACTGTCAGTGCACGCTCAAAGGTAAACCTGTAGATGGCAGTAATGCAGCACTGTGGATGCCAGCTGCCATAAAACCCAAAAGAAGGAGGTAAACCTGCGCATGCGCACACGGACTTCCTCTGTCTGCTTGACTGCGCCAAAGCGAGCGAGTTCATGCACATTATTTGCTTTAATCCCCTCAAATTAAATAACTTCCCAGCCACAGAATGGCCTGATATTTTGTGAAATATTACAGAAATGAACATTGACCACATTTCAGACGGAACTAAACCTCACTGATTTTATGAAATCGAAAGGCTGTCTAGCTTTAAGTTTTCTGACATCTTTGCAGTTTCTCAGTAACATGACAATCTCTTTTTTTTTAATTAACTTAAAGAGAGAGAGAAAAAAATAAAGAGGCTGGTGAGGGAATGACTGTTTGTAGCTGCTATATAACTACTACTACTAATAATAATAATAATAATAACAGTTTAATATCAGAGTTTCCACAAATACGGCTCTTCACCTGATATAAAAGCGAAATATACAGACTCTACTAATATTAAAAATCCTAAATACTAATTGTTAAGCTTATAATACTAAATATAAAAGATAAGAAAATTTCCTAGCCTGAGATTCAAAAAAACAAAACAAGGATTGTTCTAAGGATTTCATAGGTTTCTCTAGAGAAAGTCCAAAAAGTGAGAGAGAACAGGAACCAACTTTGGCCCTTTTCCACTACCCTTTTTCAGCTCACTTCAGCTCGCTTCAGCCCGACACGGCTCGCGTTTCGACTACCAAAAACCGGCACGACTCAGCTCGCTTCAGCCCTGCTTAGCCCCTAAAACTCGCACCGTTTTGGAGTAGGGCTGAAGCGAGCCAAGCCGTGCCGAGTGAGGTTGGGGGCGTGAGCAGACACTCCCCTGTGCACTGATTGGTGAGGAGGAGTGTCCTCACATGCCCACACACGCCCCGCGAGCGCGCTGGGATCTGTAAACACCGCAAACCCGGAAGAAGGAGAATTACGAATTACAAGAATTTCTGAAGCCTTATGCGCCTCGCCTCATCTATACGCTCTTGCCAGTATCTGTTGGCGTTGTCGGTGACAACAAGCCACAGCACCAAGACCAGCAACACTAACGACTCCATGTCCTCCATGTTTATTGTTTACTATCCGGGTCGTGAGACTACCGCTTAAAAGATAACTGAATCAGTGACATACAGAGCATCGTGGACGAGTTCGCGGAGCGCAAGGCTCGCCGTATGCCCTTCAAATAATGCGCGCAGTAGGCTATTGATGTTTTATTATGAGCCATGTACAGTATGTCGCCTAATGTTTTTTTGTTTCTGAGTTACATGTTCGTTTGAAGGACTTAATGTACAAAATAACATAGTTGCACCCCGGAGTGTTGAAATTGGTAAACACAGTGCATTCAGTGAGGTTTGCACCGCCCTCCTTTTATTTCTGACTCTTCCTGTCACCGTTGCAACCTCTGAGCGCTCATTCGTATGCCCTTCAAATAATGTGCGCAGTATAGGCTATTGATGTTTTATTATGAGCCATGTACAGTATCCTAATGTTTTTTGTTTCTGAGTTACATGTTCGTTTGAAGGACTTGATGTACTAAATAACATAGTTGCACCCCGTAGTGTTGAAATTGGTAAACACCGCAGTTGCGGACATTTTGTAGCCTAAAATGATGTTATGATAAGCTTTAATAAAGGGCCCGGTCATTTGCCCCGCCCCCGGCCCGGCTCTGACTTGTTCCGCCACTGTCACTGATGTCACTGTTTGCGCTGCTTAACGACATCACGTGACGTCCACCCACTTTCGCTAACTCCACCCAATGTGTCCACCCACTTCCAGCCAGCACGGTTCAGCGCGGTTGTAGTCGAAATGCAACTCCAACAGCCCCGCTCAGCTCGACTCAGCTCGACACGGCACGGCTCAGCCGCGTTTGTAGTGGAAAAGCGGCACTTGTCTCTCTGACATTAAATGCAACTATAAACTAATAAAAAATATGATACGTCATTCTTTAATAAATAAAGAATTGAGATATTGGGCAAATTTCTATGGTATTAGAGGAATAAAACTCTTCAGGAAGTGCTGAAATGGAAAAGTAATCAACTTCAGGATGGTAACAGTAACTCCGCTCTATCACACCAACCTGATATCGATTATTTTCCTTAAACAGCATGACACGGAGGAGTATAGATATGTATTTTCTAACATTTTAATAATTCATGATTTATGAATTGCTTCAGTATTTTAAAATATTCTGATTGTGAGTGTACTCTTCTCTCGTTTTGGCCAGAAGTGTAAAAAGAATCCAGTGTTAAAAAGCCACATGTGAGAGTCTCGCTGCAAATCTACTGACCAGATGACGAGGACTGAGACACTGCATTTCCAGTGGAGGAGACCTGAAGAGGTCTCGTACAGCGTGCACCTCAGAGACTCTTGGGTGTGTCCCAGCCTGAACCTGTGGAACAAATCAAACATTACGCTCTGCCTTGATGTTACAGTTCATCTGCAATGGCTGTATTTTCTGGACTAGAAGTAAATTGCAGTTTCATAACCCGAATGCCTTTTCTATTTTTTAATTTAACTTCTTTATCTCATTGTAGTGCTGAGCATTAAATCACCAAATACTGATTAAAAATATAATCCAATATCAAATACTATAATCAAGACTATTCTAGTAATCCTACTTGTATGGAAAAGCAATAAAATATACCGTATGTATATTGGTCCCTTTTATGTTTTTATTTTAGAATTTATTATTTTTATTTTAGAATGGTGCGAAAAATAAAAAACATCGAGTGAGCGAGAAACAGTTCTGTGGGTGGAAACAAACGCATTGTTGATTAGCGAGGGTCAGAGGAAAATGACCAGAATGGTTCGAGCTTTTTTTTTTTTTGCCAGGAAGGATATAGTAACTCATATAATCACTCTTTACAACTGTGGTGAGCAGAAAAGCATCTCAGCATGCAACAGCAGAAAGAACAACACATTGGGTTCCGCTCCTGCAGCCAAGAACAGGGATCTTACAATCAACAAGTTCCTATTAAAGTGGCTGGGGAGTGCAAGTATTGTATCTGATTATGACTGTAAATATAATTCCTTCATCAGTAAATATATGTGAATCACAACCAAATACATTATTTATATTGCAATATATGTTTAAATACAGATCAAATGCTAAAATGCAGCTACAAACTAATCATCTAGAGCTCCCAAGCGCTTTATAAGAACACATTTTCAAAACTATATCGATAATTAATTATTATTTCCTTTTTGCATTACTCATGAATACGATGCCGTGGTTGAAAACAGAAACATCCCTCAGTCAAGGATTTATTCTTAAAAACTGGACAACCTCAAATCGTTGCATATTATAAAATATATTTAGCGAGTAAAACCCTCTCAGAACCTTGGAGCACAGGTTGAGGAGGTTCCTCCGATGCCACACGCTCACATATGGCACAATCAACACCAAGCTGTGCAGGATCTTCGCCTGACACCGAGAACGCTTTATGTGGTCAATCATCTGGAACTTTCTCTGCTGCTGTGGCGTCCAGAAATGTCGAAACAAAAGCTGACGTGGAAACAAACACCTGCAGAGGAAAATAAAATGAAGTGAGGGCTTTCAGAAGACACTCTCGCACCTTCATTAAGATGTGTATTCATATGGACTCATACAACAGTGACTCAGGAATCAAGCTCTTTTACTGATGAGAGAAAAGTGGCTTTAATTAAGCTTTAAACTGCTGACGTGTCTTTCAGGAACGAGTCGGCTCTTTGAGTCGACTCTTTTACTTGAACACTGAGAGCCGACTTGCATATACAGTGTTTAAGGAGTTGATTAATTATTTGTTTGTAGAATTAGGTTGCATGTGTTTTATTTATTTGTTTGTTTGTAGAAGTAAGCTATGCTTTTACTCTTGAAGTGTAAATTAATCAAATGCTTCCTTTGAAATCTCTTTACACCATGTGAGCTGTTCATTAGCTGTTTGTTTTAAATTATTTACATTCATTTGATGTAATTATATTTTGCTAAGTAAAAGCTAGAATAAGAATTAATCAATAAATTCCAGCCAGAGTTTGGCAAAGAAGAAAATCAACGAGTCGAAATACTGCAAAAATTTCCTGTTTTGAATGAAAAAATGACAATGAGACGTTTGGGAGTCGATTCTTATTGGTGAACCGAACCAAATGATCCACCTCACTGAAGGTTCCCGTTCCGAATTTCAAAACACTTAACTCCAAACACCGCACACTGGCGACATCTGGTGGTGAAATGTGTGTAGGTGCACCAGGTAAAAATAATAACAGATAAAATAAAATAAACTCAAAAATACTAGCTCTTGAAACTTAGGGTGTTTTCACACTTGGTCCCTTTCAGCCATCTAACCGAACTCAGATCGATGACTCAGCATTTTTTGCGCATATGTGAACACTCCAACCGTACCCAGACCCCTTTAAAGCAAACCGAACTGAGACCACCTCAGGAGGTGGTCTCAGTACGGTTCGCTAAAAATCAACGGTACGGTTCGCCTAATCTGCGCATTGTGAACAAAAAGCGCACCGGGTTCACTTTGCCTTTTTCACTGTAGTTTACCTTCTTTGTTTGCCGTAGTTGGTCACGTGACTGTAGCAGGGAAACTCAACTTCCTTTTGGAACTTACCACAGCCGCTGGAATAAATTTATTTTCCTTAATCCGCACTATTTTGATCAAAGAATACAGCAGGGCAAGCATGGCAGCAGACATTTTGATTCAAGAGAAAATCACCCAGAATTCCGTGCACTGGGGGTCTGAGGGCTCTAGAGGACCTGGTGTGAACAGAAAGAGGACTGAGGCCCCATCAAAGCTTAACTGGACCAGAAAGAGAACCCAGTCCTCTTTGTAATAAATTCACAGTGTGAACACAAAAAGAACCGAGTTCTTTTTCTGTTGGTCCACTTTTTGGTCCACTTAAAGAGGACTGAGGGTGTTTTCACACCTGGTCCCCTTTAAAGGAACCAGACTCAGTCCTCTTTAAGTGGACCAACAGAAAAAGAACTCGGTTCTTTTTGTGTTCACACTGTGAATTTATTACAAAGAGGACTGGGTTCTCTTTCTGGTCCAGTTAAGCTTTGATGGGGCCTCAGTCCTCTTTCTGTTCACACCAGGTCCTCTAGAACCCTCAGACCCCCAGTGCACGGAATTCTGGGTAATTTTCTCTTGAATCAAAATGTCTGCTGCCATGCTTGCCCTGCTGTATTCTTTGATCAAAAGAGTGCGGATTAAGGAAAATAAATTTATTCCAGCGGCTGTGGTAAGTTCCAAAAGGAAGTTGAGTTTCCCTGCTACAGTCACGTGACCAACCATGGCAAACGAAGGTTAAACTACAGTGAAAAAGGCGAAGTGAACCCGGTGCGCTTTTTGTTCACAATGTGCAGATTAGGCGAACCGTACCGTTGATTTTTAGTGAACCGTACTGAGACCACCTCCTGAGGTGGTCTCAGTTCGGTTCGCTTTAAAGGGGTCTGGGTACGGTTGGAGTGTTCGCATATGCGCAAAAAATGCTGAGGTCATCGATCTGAGTTCGGTTAGATGGCTGAAAGGGACCAAGTGTGAAAACACCCTTAAATGTGCTCACATTCATTCATTCATTTATTGAAGACTAGTCTTAAAATTAACAACAACAAAAAAAACCTAAAACCGACTTGAAATTTTAAGCCTCCTTTAATCCAAAGCTCTTTAGAAACCAACAAGGGGTGTGTTTGTGTGTAGATCACAGACCACAGCATCTAACGAACTGTGGGTGTGAAGTCCAGAGATAGGAGCAGTGCGTTAGTCTGATCGCTGTGTGTCTGCTCAGCTTAGAAACAATATTCATGTTCTGAATGCAACGCTGATGTATTTACAGTATATTGTGTATGGAATTTCTGAACTCTTTTACTCAGTTTTAAAATAAATATCAGCAGAAGGCACATCATGTGATCTGCAGGAAATCTACACCAAGATTTTTTTTCAATAAAAGTTATGATAAAAGATCAAAGGCTTGTACAATTGCCATAAATTTCAGGTTCAGACTCTCATAAGCACTGAGCAGTCATGAAACTCTTGCTTTACTTTACTGTTCTTCTCTCTGTCATAAAAAGCTTCGATCGTAAACAAAGTAAAAATGTGACAAAAAGAGAAAGAATTAAAAAATATATATTTATGAATAAATGCCAAATCTGTCTGAAATCAGTCAGCATAAAAAAACAAGAAATTAAAAATGCAGGACTTATGGTCCAAAATGGGTTGTTTGTTCTTTCTGTCTTTATTTAATTTAACAGGGACACATTAACCTACACCAGTGTTTATAATGGAAGTGTGTCTGAGTTAGATAGATTTAATTTGGTTGATATTTGAGGGGAAAAAAAAAAAAATCTGTTTCATCAAATCACTTTCCAACCTGTTCACAGCGTTCTCATCTTCAAACTGACCCTGAAAGCAGGTGGAGCGATTCCCATCTCTGATCTCTTCTAATCATCTCACTTCTGAGTGAACACCCCTGATAACTCCATACTGCAGTGTATACAGAGTATAAAACCCCAGTACACACACCATCAGCCTCATGAGGAGTTTATTCAGAAACTGTTCACGGGGCTTTTATACAAGAAATGTGTCCTTGATGAAAATCCAGCTAGTCTGGAAATAAATATTCGTATTGTATCCTACATGAGTTTGTTGAAATTTAAGTCATTAAATGGAGATCAGCTGTGTGATGAACGCGTCTGTGGGATGACCACAGACCATAAGCAGTGATCTTAAATGGTCAGCGCATATTGACTCAATAACAACCAAAGCTGCCAAGAGACTTTATCTCTTAAGACAACTTAAGCACGCGGGAATAGCCCCCAGCGACCTTGTTTTGTTCTATTGCAGTGTCATTAGATCAGTTTTAGAATATGCATGCCAGGTATTTCATTGTAATCTACCATTATATCTCTCGGATGAAACTGAGCGCATTCAGCGTCGCGCATTGCGCATAA
This sequence comes from Neoarius graeffei, assembly GCF_027579695.1. Lineage (NCBI taxonomy): Eukaryota > Metazoa > Chordata > Actinopteri > Siluriformes > Ariidae > Neoarius > Neoarius graeffei. The sequence goes on along the minus strand of NC_083594.1, from coordinate 2,561,153 downwards.
TTTTTCCTGCCTGTAGTTACAGTGAAGGCCTAGTTAAAGCTGGCCTTCCATCTTTATATGACAGAAGAAGTCAATTGTGCAAGGAACTATTTAGCAACATTGAGCAGGGTGACCACAAACTATGTCACCTTTTACCGGATCGTTCTCGTCGGAATTATCATCTCAGATCCAATCGCAAGTTTGTTGTGCCCGTTTGCAAGACCAACAGATACCGAGATAGTTTTATCATTAGTCACTGTATATAGTTTTTATGGTCTCATTTTTATTTTCAACTTTTGTCATATTATCTCATCTCATCTCATTATCTCTAGCCGCTTTATCCTTCTACAGGGTCGCAGGCAAGCTGGATCCTATCCCAGCTGACTACGGGCGAAAGGCGGGGTACACCCTGGACAAGTCGCCAGGTCATCACAGGGCTGACACATAGACACAGACAACCATTCACACTCACATTCACACCTACGCTCAATTTAGAGTCACCAGTTAACCTAACCTGCATGTCTTTGGACTGTGGGGGAAACCGGAGCACCCGGAGGAAACCCACGCGGACACGGGGAGAACATGCAAACTCCGCACAGAAAGGCCCTCGCCGGCCCCGGGGCTCGAACCCGGACCTTCTTGCTGTGAGGCGACAGCGCTAACCACTACACCACCGTGCCGCTTGTCATATTATAATATTTAAATTTTATATTTAATGCATATATATTTGTGTAAATATTCACGTAATTCAGTCTTTCGACTGCAAAGTGTTTTTGAAATAAACGGTCTATCATTTCATCATCATATCATCATCATCATGAAACACATCCCTGAAATTTGGTTGTAAATTTAAATCTGTTATATTGCTATGAAAATATTTAATTAAAAAACAAACAAACAAACAAACAAACAAACTGATAAATGAGGATCATTATCCCAAAAACTCACTCACATGAGGATGAGCACAAAGCCGATGGCGAATGGAGGAAGTGAGATCACCAGCAGTGGGACGGCTTTAATCATGTCGCGTCGAAACTGAAACAGAGGGAAAAACAAAAACACTGAAGACGGATCAGCAGTGTGTGTGCGCACGAGTGAGAAAGGTGAAATAGCTACTAGTAAATCTGTTATAGCAGGATGAATGAAAATCCTGATCATACATGAAGGAAAGACCTTTTTTTCTACAGTACAAGAAATTTACTGAAATCCTGTAAAACTTCACTCCACTAGACGACTGTCTTCAGCACACCGGTCACATCAGAATCAGATGATACAGAAAATAAAATGCTGGATCGTATCGTCTCTAGTTTTAATAATCAGGGACGTTCGCTGGGGTTCACTAATAATTTAAAGTGCATATCACGGGTAAATTCAGGAGCAAGATCAATGTAATTCTCCTATTTTATATTAAACTTTGGTCAAATATCTGTCACATTCTGCATTCTCTGCAATTTTTTTACCTTGCGCAATACCAGAAAAATTCAGTTGAAATCAAGCCATTTGAGGCAAATTGGTCCGCCTCTGAAAAAACTTGGATTTCCCGGCAAACATTGATTTTCGTGACATCGCGTGTGGGACGCCTCCCTCTGAATCCTACGTCAGCGCTGGTTTGTTTATGAGAAAACGACCTGGTGGTTTTCTGCAAATTTCTTCAACATTATTGCGTAATTATTAAAATGGTTAACAGATGTATCGTAGGAGGGTGTAGCAACACCAATCATGATGGGATTAGTACTCATCGTTTCCCAAAAGACCGGACAATGAGAGAGAAATGGGAGCGCTTGGTCTACACAGGCTGTGCACTGAAACCGTGCAAAGCTCGCGCAGCCTGCTGGCGCTTCTGCACGTGACGTCACGAATCTGGCCCCAGACTCCCTTGGGATTTTTCCAGAAGCGTTTTGAATTTTTATTTTTTTTCTGCTGTAGACAGATGGCCTTGTGCAAAATTACCCTTCTGGATGAGTGTGTAAAGGGACATACTTTCATATATAAAAAAAAAAAACCCGAAATTGGCCCAGAATATGCACTTTAAAGGAACAGTCCACCGTACTTCCATAATGAAATATGCTCTTATCTGAATTGAGACGAGCTGCTCCGTACCTCTCTGAGCTTTGCGCGACCTCCCAGTCAGTCAGACGCAGTCAGACGCGCGGTCACTCCTGTTAGCAATGTAGCTAGGCTCAGTATGGCCAACGGTATTTTTTGGGGCTGTAGTTAGATGCGACCAAACTCTTCCGCGTTTTTCCTGTTTACATAGGTTTATATGAGCAGTGATATGAAACAAGTTCAGTTACACAAATTGAAACGTGGCGATTTTCTATGCTATGGAAAGTGCGCACTATAATGACAGGCGTACTAACACCTTCTGCGCGCTTCGGCAGCGCATTGATACGGAGCTCAGATATCAATGCGCTGTCGAAGTGCGCAGAAGGTGTTAGTACGCCTGTCATTATAGTGCGCACTTTCCATAGCATAGAAAATCGCCACGTTTCAATTTGTGTAACTGAACTTGTTTCATATCACTGGTCATATAAACCTATGTAAACAGGAAAAACGCGGAAGAGTTTGGTCGCATCTAACTACAGCCCCAAAAAATACCGTTGGCCATACTGAGCCTAGCTACATTGCTAACAGGAGTGACCGCGCGTCTGACTGCGTCTGACTGACTGGGAGGTCGCGCAAAGCTTGGATAGGTACGGAGCAGCTCGTCTCAATTCAGACAATAGCATATTCATTATGGAAATACGGTGGACTGTTCCTTTAAACATGACAGAGACTTTAGACATCCAGAATATTTTCACTGCTTTGTATCGAAGTGTCTGAGAAACATGAACTTACCAGAATGAGCCTCTTCATTTCTCTATAAGGAAGCTCTCTGTAGTGGAGGTTTTTAGTCCACATGTTTCTCTTTATTCTACTAACTTCCTTCACATCTTCAAACAGGAGCTGAAATCCTGTAATTTAACAAAGAGATCAGAATAAACTTAAACATGTGGGCCGTGATGTGACGTACTGGAGTTTCTCTACAGAAATATTCCACATCAGTTTGAATCATGACAATTTGACTCTTATGCAGAATATTTTCTGCATAAAATGTCTACAGGTTAATTATTTTTTCCTTTTGAATATTAATCAGACTATAATATTATTCATCCATTTATTTACATACAGTAATATCTAGCTCAAATTTCTTTCTGTTCACTACAAGTGCTCACTTCATAAAGTACTGAAATTTAGATTTTTATTTCCAGTCTTTTATTTTCGGTTGACACAAGTCATTCTGTCACAATGAAGACGACACGTTGGACATTAAAATGTCAAATTTCTTGCCTGTAAACATTATAAACAACATTCGGACACCATTCAAAGACAGAAATACATTCTGACAGCTCTGATCATTCTGGATCAAAAGTCATAGAATAACATATAATAAAAAGGACACGTATCATGCATCATGATCTGTAAGGAATGGTTTAGAACTATGTGACCCCTGAATCACAACCTCTTTTTAAATGTAATTCCTGTATGTTGAGCTGGAGAGTCTTTCACAGCCGAGGATCAGGTCGTTCTTACCTTTCATCAGGGTGTGGTACAGGATGGAAAAGCGAGGAAATCGCTGCTCTAAGAAACGCTCACACTTTTTATTCACCTTCTGCAGAACTCCCAGTCTGACTGGAGACGTCGAGTACGGGCTAGGAGGAAAAATATTAATAAGTAAATAACAAGCAGGCATCTTCACTGTGATTCTTTTTTTTTTTCTTTTAATTTTTATATTTTTAAACTTCTCATTGTCAAAAGTGTATTATGCAAATTGCTTTAATGCATGTCTCATTTTGTAATCTTTTATACAAAGTAATTTGAGAGTTTGACTCAAAATGAAAGATGCAATGTTAAATAAGGATTATTATTATTATACTATTTTACTATTTGGCTGACAAGGTTACAGGCAGAGGTGGAAAAACCCGGGTGCAGAAAGTAAAAACCCTGCCACATTTTTTCTCCAGCCAATTCAATGAACCAGCTGATCCCAATGACCACATCCCCTCAGCCAGGTTGATGAGCTAATTGGTGAACTCACCTGTGTTGAGAGCACAGGCAGAAGGAAAACCTAAGCAGGACTTTTACTTTGTCAATCCAGTTTTTCCACCTCTGGTTACAGGCTCTGCATTTTTAAACAATTTTAAAGAATATACAGCATTTGAATAATGATGATCCTTCAGCAACCAGCAAAGTGTCAGCTTAGGTTTCTGAACTATAACTGCACTCGTAAACCTATGTGAATGTTTAATGTTAATGAACGCAGCATCCTGCCTTCCCAACATCCATACACAGCACGAGCATGCAGAGACCGGAAATGTTGTATTTTACACTCAAAAATTACCTGAACTGTAAGTTGACTTTCACTGTCCATTGCTCGTGGATAAAAACAGCTCGTTTGCAAAGTCGGAACATGTTTAAAAAGCGCAAGTGTTCTTCAAAATTTGGATTAATTCACCAAGACAGAACAGTGAAACGTCTGAATTCTTTTTTTTCCCCCCTCGGGAGCGTTCGAGCTACTCAACCTGCACCCGATTTGCGCAGAGTCAAAGGGGCCGTGCAGCCGTGTATCTTTATGGGCGTTTTTCCATTTGGAAACAACAAAACGCCTTCAAACTAAAATACAGAACTTTTAAAAGTTTATCTAGTTTAGTAAATTATTAAATGTATTATCTACGTCAAAGTGAAACAAGCATCGAATCCTTATTTAGCCGTTTCGCTCCATAACAGCCGTTTATTGAAAACGCGCCCTCTAGTGGCTGTCTGATGCATTGCAGTTCTGTTGTGTTACAACCGGAAGTGGATTACGTCAGAAATTAAAATAATTTGCAGCACAAACAAACAAATTGGAAGTAAACATTACATCTTTATTAATTATTATAATAGGTTTTATGTATATGGATAGCACTTATGTTTACTTTTTTATTTATTTGAGAAATGAGATGAGAAATGCTTCATTAACAAATACATCGCAGCCCCAACAGGCTGAATTGCGTATTACATAAATAATGGTAAATAAATATTAATTATGTATACAAATATTCAATAAAATTTTCCTGATCAATTTCAATTCAATTAATAAACCATAAAGTTTTTATGCTGTCTATCATTTGTTATGGAATTAAATGTTGACTTGCAAATGTCTTTATGATGTTCTTCTAAACGTTCTTGCAATGCCCCTTCGTACTCTTGTTTAGGACAAATTATCGATACCACACGTTTCTGTATTCGTTCGATTTTCTCAGTCAAGTATTTGGGTAACGAAGAATGAAAGACCGGCACAGCATAGTCCAGTACAGATCTAATGCATGATGTATAGGTTTTGAGTTCGTTGACTGGTACTTTGGCCCTCTTCAGTTGTATCAGGAAATAAATCCTTTTCGATGCTCGTTCGATGGTTTCGTTAACATGTTCATTCCATGAGAGATCACTACTAATTGTTATACCCAGAAGCTTTGCACTTTTGACCACTTCAAGAGGCTTGTCATTGACGATAATACTGCTAAACTCTTGCTGGCTCTTAGAGAAAGAGATTCGAAGTTCTTTGCATTTCTCTGAGTTAAGTTGGAATCTATTGACATCAGACCAGTGAGATACTTTGTGAACAATAGATTGCACATTGCTTGTTTGGCCCTTTGGTATTGTTTCCAATATCATCGTCACATCACATCACACACACATTATCTCTAGCCGCTTTATCCTTCTACAGGGTCGCAGGCAAGCTGGATCCTATCCCAGCCGACTACGGGCGAAAGGCGGGGTACACCCTGGACAAGTCGCCAGGTCATCACAGGGCTAACACATAGACACAGACAACCATTCACACCTATGGTCAATTTAGAGTCACCAGTTAACCTAACCTGCATGTCTTTGGACTGTGGGGGAAACCGGAGCACCCGGAGGAAACCCACGCGGACACGGGGAGAACATGCAAACTCCACACAGAAAGGCCCTCGCCGGCCCCGGGGCTCGAACCCAGGACCTTCTTGCTGTGAGGCGACAGCGCTAACCACTACACCACCGTGCCGCCCCCAATATCATCGTATCGTCGACAAATTTCCACATGTTAGAGTTATTAACTGTAAGATCGTTGATAGCAATAAGGAAGAGCCAAGGTCCCAGTTTTATCCCTTGAGGGACTCCAGATGGTACGGAGCCCCACTCAGAATAACAATCATCTGCTAGCTTAATTCTTTGGAAGCGTTCACATAAGAAGTCAATTATCCAATTCACAGCGCTATTGGGCAGGTCGAGTTTGCGCAGTTTCTGGATTAGTAAGCTGTGATCAATTAGATCGAACGTTTTCTTATAGTCAAAGAGAATCGTTCTCACTGTGGCCCCATTATCGTCAGTTTCAAGTGTCCATTTGTGAAGCATGTCCAGCAATGCAATCGTGGTACAAGATTTAGGTATTGCACCATATTGATGACAATCTATAACTTTCAGAACAGCAGGCTTAACATAGTCAGACACTATGATATCATCGGCGACTTTTGAGATGCACGATCTCATCTCATCTCATTATCTGTAGCCGCTTTATCCTGTTCTACAGGGTCGCAGGCGAGCTGGAGCCTATCCCAGCTGACTACGGGCGAAAGGCGGGGTTCACCCTGGACAAGTCGCCAGGTCATCGCAGGGCTGACACATAGACACAGACAACCATTCACACTCACATTCACACCTACGCTCAATTTAGAGTCACCAGTTAACCTAACCTGCATGTCTTTGGACTGTGGGGGAAACCGGAGCACCCGGAGGAAACCCACGCGGACACGGGGAGAACATGCAAACTCCACACAGAAAGGCCCTCGCCGGCCATGGGGCTCGAACCCGGACCTTCTTGCTGTGAGGCAACAGCGCTAACCACTACACCACCGTGCCACCCAAGATGCACGATGTTAATGAAATTGGTCGTAGATCTTTTCCCAAGTTCTGAATGATCTTTTTCTTTCGAAGAAGACACACGTTAGCTTGCTTCCACAAAGCGGGCAGACTTTGTTGTTCAAATGAAGAGTTCAAGATGACACTAATTGGAAAGGCTAGCAAATCAGCAAATTCCTTTAAAAACCAATTAGGAACTCCATCAGGACCAGAGGACTTTGAAGGGTTTAACTTTAACAACAGCGATAGAACGCTTGACTCAGACACATGGGGATAAACTGGACATTCCTCCAAGGGAAGTTTGCTCAGTGGTTTGAATGGCCGGTATTCCTCCAATGGCTCTAGGAATGCACTGCCAATTGCATTTGCAATTTCTTAGTGAGAAAGGGATTCCATTTCTTTGATAATTGCGTAATAAGATCTCTAGAAAGTTCTTTCATACCACCTAAATGTCTGATCTCTTTCCACCAGATTTTAGGATTTTGGCTTCTCATATGTTTCACTTTGGACTCATAAAAACCAGACTTACACACCTTTCTTTGTCTATTCACTGCATTCCTGTAATATCTGAACAAGGTAGAATTTGCACCATTAGTGGAGAACGCACGTTGTCTTTTCATGATTAGTGACTTTAGCTTTTGAGTCATCCGGGGAGGATCGGCTGTGTTCGCATAGATTTTCCTTACAGGCATTAGCAGGTCAAGACCAACATGGATTATTTCCTGAAATATCTGTAATTGGTCTTCACAATTTACAGAAGATGCAAATAATATTGACCAATCCACTGACTAATTATCTACCCATGGCGGCAATACAACTAGCTCTACGGTCCTGCCTGTAAATGACTTTTCATTTGTTTAAGGCCTTAGTCCTTAACTTTGGCAGTACCATTACAGTATTGTGGTCAGACAATCCAAAAGGTGGCAAGGTCACTGGAATATCGTAGAATTTGTACATGTTGGTAAGGACATAATCAAGTATGGCATCTTTACGGGGCGGCACGGTGGTGTAGTGGTTAGCACGGTTGCCTCACAGCAAGAAGGTTCTGGGTTCGAGCCCTGTGGCCGGCGAGGGCCTTTCTGTGTGGAGTTTGCATGTTCTCCCCGTGTCTGCGTGGGTTTCCTCCGGGTGCTCCGGTTTCCCCCACAGTCCAAAGACATGCAGTTAGGTTAATGTGGGGCGGCTTTGGGCTGAAGTGCCCTTGAGCAAGCTACCTAGCCCCTGACTGCTCCCCGGGCACTGTAGTGTGGCTGCCCGCTGCTCTGTGTGTGTGTGCGCATGTGTTCACTGCTTCAGATGGGTTAAATGCAGAGGATGAATTTCACTGTGCTTGAAGTGTGCATGAAACAAATAAAGGTTTCTTCTTCTTTCACTACTTGTCCGAGGTGAAAGTGTCTCTGTCTTGTCTTTGTGTCAAGGCGATTGAAGTCGCCAGCCACAATGAGGGCACAATTTGGAAATTCTGACTCAGCCAAAGTTAGGGATTGAAACAAATGATCACGAAAGTGATTGTCATCTGCTCTGGAAGGATGATATACCACGCCGACAATAAGGTTGGAAAAACCTGAGGAAGACGAGCTGGTCTTAGGTATAACCAAAGAATTTCATGATCATGACGACAGATAAGTTCGTCTTCGAAAACCTTGTGCTTACAGTTGTTATCGATATCGGCACACACACCACCATGGTTGTTGGCAACTCTGTCTCTATGAATGATGGTATATCCAGGAATGCTGATGACGCTATTTGGTACTGAGTCCTTTAACCAGGTTTCGGTGAGTAATGCGATGAATATGTTATTTCGATGAATGAATTCTTGAACTTCAGTTAGCTTGGGTACAAGGGACATAACGTTCGCCAACATTACACGGAGTGCAGAATTATTAGGCAAGTTGTATTTTTGAGGATTAGTTTTATTATTGAACAACAACTATGTTCTCAATCAACCAAAAAGACTCATAAATATCAAAGCTGAATATGTATGGAAGTTAGAGTGGGGCGTTTTTAGTTTTGGCCATTTTAGGAGAATATGTATGTGTTCAGGTAACTTTCACTGTGCAGAATTATTAGGCAACTTAATAAAAACCAAATGTGTAGCCATTTCACTTATTTATTTTCACCAGGTACACTGATATGACAACTCCAGATTTGCAAATAAACATATCAGACATTCAAACACAAAACAAAAACAAATCAGTGACCAATATAGCCACCCTTCTTCATGAGGACACTCAAAAGCCTTCCATCCATAGATTCTGTCAATTTCTTTATCTGTTCACGACCAACATTGTGTGCAGCAGCAACCACGGCCTCCCAGATGCTGTTCAGAGAGGTGTACTGTTTTCCCTCTTTGTAGACCTCACGTTTTATAATGGACCACAGGTTCTCTATGGGGTTTAGGTCAGGTGAACAAGGGGGCCATGTCATTATTTTTTTCACCTTTCAGACCTTTACTGGCTAGCCACGCAGTGGAGTATTTGGACGCATGAGATGGAGCATTATCCTGCATGAAAATCATGTTCTTCTTGAAAGATGCTGACTTTTTCCTATACCACTGCTTGAAGAAGGTTTCTTCCAGGAACTGGCAGTAGGTCTGGGAGTTGAGTTTGAGTCCATCCTCAACTCGAAAAGGTCCAACAAGCTCGTCTTTGATGATACCAGCCCATAGCAGTACTCCACCTCCACCTTGCTGGCGTCTGAGTCGGAGTGGAGCTCTGTGCCCATTACTGATCCAGCCACAGGCCCATCCATCTGGCCCATCAAGAGTCACTCTCATCTCATCAGACCACAGCACCTTAGAAAAATCAGTCTTAAGATATTTCTTGGCCCAGTCTTGACATTTTATCTTGTGTGCCTTACTCAGTGGTGGTCGTTTTTCAGCCTTCCTTACCTTGGCCATGTCCCTCAGTATTGCACACCTTGTACTCTTTGACACTCCAGGAATGTTGCAACTCTGGAATGTGGCAGAACTGGATGCTAATGGCTGCTTGTTAGCTTCACGCTTGATTTTCCGCAGATCATGTGCAGTTATTTTGTGCCTTTTTTTCCCCACATGCTTCTTTCAACCCTGTTGACTATTTGCAATGAAACGCTTGATTGTTCGGTGATCACGTTTCAACATCTTCACAATTTCAAGAGTGCTGCATCCGTCTGCAAGACATCTCACAATTTTATACTTTTCAAAGTCTGTCAGATCTCTCTTCTGACCCATTTTGCCAGAGGAAAAGAGGTTGCCTAATAATTATGCACACCTGATATAGGGTGTTGATGTCATTAGACCACACCCCCTCTCATTACACAGATGCACAGCACCTGATATACTTAATTGGTAGTAGGCTTTCAAGCCTAAACAGCTTGGAGTGGGACAACATGCATTAAAAGGATGTTGTGGTCAAAATACTCACTTGCCTAATAATTCTGCACTCAGTGTAGTCTTGGGACGAAAAAACTTTATGCTGCATTTCAGATGATTCGCTGTTGGGAATAAGTTCTTCTGTTAATGATGCATTATCTTGAATATTAAATGAGACATTGTTGCTCCTAAGAAGGTCCTGGGTTCGAGCCCCGGGGCCGGCGAGGGCCTTTCTGTGTGGAGTTTGCATGTTCTCCCCGTGTCCGCGTGGGTTTCCTCCGGGTGCTCCGGTTTCCCCCACAGTCCAAAGACATGCAGGTTAGGTTAACTGGTGACTCTAAATTGAGCGTAGGTGTGAATGTGAGTGTGAATGGTTGTCTGTGTCTATGTGTCAGCCCTGTGATGACCTGGCGACTTGTCCAGGGTGAACCCCGCCTTTCGCCCGTAGTCAGCTGGGATAGGATCCAGCTCGCCTGCGACCCTGTAGAACAGGATAAAGCGGCTACAGATAATGAGATAAGATGAGATTGTTGCTCCTTAAAAGTTTATGAATGTATATGGTTAATGATTAAAAATTTTTTTTTACAAATTTTAATTTAAGATACAAATGTGTTCAGACATTTTAAGCTCTTTTTTATTTACAAATAATAATTCTACTACTACTAATAATAATAAACTTTCTTAACTGAAACTATTTCTTAACTTACTTTCAACATCAAATGTATTAAATTATCTTTTAATCTATGTATTAAATGATTTACTATAGTGCTTTTTAATCTATGCTGTTCTACTAAATATTTATTACAAGCGACCTCTGATTTTTAGAATGGCACTATATTATTATTATTATTATTATAAAGCTGTTCGGTAAAAGGCTGGTGTGTGTGGGTCCTTCAGAGGTTTTCATTCAGGCATGTGTTGGGGCAGCCCCGGGCCGCTTGGTCACGTCATCAGTTGATGTGTTATGGAGCTGCGTGGAAAAGCTGCTTCTGCATCACGGTGACTGAAAATACAATAAAGTTCAATAAAAGTGTAAGTTTTTATTTGAGGACTGGCTTTTCCAGAGAGTGTGCGTTTTGCTGTGATGTGAGTTAATGTGCTCAGGCTGTGAGATGGTGTGTGTGTGGCAGGATGGAGTGTGAGATGCTGCAGCAGGGTTTTATCTCTGGTTTGATCTGCTCTCTCCAGGTGAACATGGTGAAACTGCTGTGTTTCCTGTCTCTGTGTGCTCTGCTGTCCTTCAGCCTGGTGCTGGTGGTGCGAGGGGAGAGGCAGAGTCAGGACATCAAGTGTGGAGGTATGAGGATGAGGTTGAGGTTGGAGTGAAAGCAGGGCTGAGGGATGTTTTGTGCTGGATGAGAAATCATCACCCAAACAGTAGCATCAGATTCAAAAGACTGGGGGGGAATAAAATCTAGTACGTCAGAATATGTACGGTGGGCAGCACGGTCGCCTCACAGCAAGAAGGTTCTGGGTTCGAGCCCCGTGGCCGGCGAGGGCCTTTCTGTGTGGAGTTTGCATGTTCTCCCCGTGTCTGCGTGGGTTTCCTCCGGGTGCTCCGGTTTCCCCCACAGTCCAAAGACGTGCAGTTAGGTTAACGTGGGGCGGCCTTGAGCTGAGGTGCCCTTGAGCGAGGTACCGAACCCCTGACTGCTCCCCGGGCGCTCTGGTGTGGCTGCCCACTGCTCTGGGTGTGTGTGTGTGTGTTTTCACTGTTTCAGATGGGTTAAATGCAGAGGATGAATTTCACTGTGCTTGAAGTGTGTATGTGACGAATAAATAAAGGTTTCTTCTTCTAAAAAAGAATATAGTTTATAAAAATACTGGTGATACCTTGGATGCTTTCTTTTTTTTTTTTTAAACTTAGTTTTTATTTCAGTTTCATTCAAAAACATATATACAGAATCATCATAACTGCTGTTTTTTAATACACATGGTAACAACTATGATACAGCAAGGGAGACGGAGACTATAATGACAAAGAAAAATATAAAACAAAATAGAATAAAACAAAATAAGATAAATAAATTAATAATACAGATCGGATTGATATTGTATGGGTTCCACACTATAACAGTAAACCCATGGCAGGGCTCCAACTTCTAGTGAATATATCTTTTTGAAGTCTCAGGGAAGATATTATTTGTTCCATTTGATATATTTCCTTTATTTTTTCCATCCACATGTTGTATGTTGGAAGGTCAGGCTTCAACCACCTTACTGTAATGCATTTAATTGCTGTTGCTCGCAGTATCTATCTGTAAAATATATTTTTTGGCTCTTCCTTCGATGCCTCTTGGTAATAGAGATCTTGCAGTCATGTGACCGGAAAGTACACAACCGCCGTCTTGTCGGTCAAAAACACCGCTGAATACTGCTGCACTCGTGTACAGAATGGATCAATTTCAACCGACGGACTACACGGCTCATTTTTCTAATGAACAGATAACTAGATATATGTCTAAAATAAACAATCTACAGATTAGTGACCCTTATGGCTTTCCGGACGGAGTTTTCATGACCGGATTTTGAACTGCCAGCGGAATACCCGGACGTGTATAATTATCTCATTAACTTTCCCTCGCTGTTCAGTGGTGAAGCACTGCGTGCTTATAAATCTCTGGACAGTTATCTTTACAGAAATTCAGGATTTGTCAGCGACTCAGATGTGGCATCTTGTAAACAAGAATCCTCATTGGATGGGTAAGTCACTTAAGTATTACTAGTACTGATACTAGATGCACTGACCAGCCGATTATAGAATAGAATAAGGTAATTCCAAATCGTCCGTCTTGTTTACATGGATCTGGCGTTGGAGAGGTAGAGGCTTAGCAGTGGAGATTTGAGTGGCTGTTTTCTGAGCTTAGTCAACAGGTCGGCTCTGCAGCCTCGCTTTTGCTTCCGCTCCCGGCACCGCCTCCTTCGCTTTGCTTCCGATAACAATCCACGGAGACCCCGCTGGTCTCGCTATCTCGTCCGGAATGTTTTTTTTTTTTTTCTCGTCTGGAATGTTGTGCATGCGATGGAAATCACTACAAACCGTCATTTTCTGCTGGAAACCAATGTCCAGTAAGTCCATACGGTTGTAGTGGATATTGAAGTCCGGTACAGACGAACAACACGCAAAAATACACACAAAAAACATAAAAAACGTGCACAGGTAGGGAGAGCTTGTAGCCGCAGCCGTTGTAGTAGAATTGTATATAGTAGGGTTTTCCAGAAGAAAAGGTAGAAGTAAAAGCAGAAGTAGAACCAGAAGTAGAAGGCGGAATATGGCGTTTGACCGACAAGATGGCGTCTGTCACAATCTGGATCGGCTGTGACGTCACATGCAAGTGCTCCATAGACCTAGTAGAGCCACCATTGGGTCCATTGTAATATTTCCACCAAATACTTTATTAAGTGTTTCAAACACTTCCTCCCAGAACGTTTCCAGTTTTGGGCATAACCAAAGTATGTGGATCTGATACCTTGGATGCTTTCAGAAAAGTCCAGATGTTCTTCAGAAACTGGTTTAATGCCTCGATATCAGACACAAAGTCCCCCAGGTCAATAATCCGCATCATGAGTGCTATATGAGCAGCACAGAGAGGAAAGCCTGCAGGAGTGGGTTTATATCTCATCCTTGGCTGCTTTTCCTTATTTTCCTCAAAATTTAATCAGATATAACTTCAATTTAAAAAATAATAATAGTAATAATTAGTGACTAATCAGCAACACATCATTCTCAAATATCATTAATTTGCTCCGTTGACTTTTCCAAAATAATGTTTGTATCTGGATTAAATTATTTAATAATAATTTTAGAGACCATTTGTTTATCACGTACTCCTTTGCTTTATTCCACAGCGTTCTTAGTTCTGGACTCTGATTGGTCAGAAGGTGTTGATTAATTCTCTATAACAGCAGATCTGACAGTAGTGCAGGTCTATATTAATGCACTTGTTCGAATGCATTATTGTTTCATGTAGTCAGTGATGTGGTGAAGTTTTCTGTGAGGAGAAATGTGTTTATTTCTGTGTAACAGTCAGAAATGAAGCTGTAACTTAAATTTTTCCAACAGAGGAGTTTACACTGCTTGTGGTTTTTGGTAACATGACAAACTGCATTTGTTCTTTTTTTATTAGCTTCAAGAGAGAAAAAAGTGATGCTGGTGAGGGAAAAACTGTTTGTAATAGATTATATTTTCATAATAATAATAATGTAATTGGCAAATTGCTGTGGTGTAAGAGAAATAAAATTCACATGTGGGGACGCTGTAATTGGAAAATAATCAACTATCACTCAGTGTGTTTCTCTTAGGTTTTGATACATGAAAAAAAAACTTTTTTGTGTGTGTGCGCATTAACAGCATGCAGAGCATTGGTGGATGAGATGGAATGGGCCATCGCCCAGGTCGACCCCAAGAAAATGATCAAAACTGGTTCATTCAGGATCAATCCCGACGGCAGCCAGTCAACTAAAGACGTAAATCTGTTTTTCTTTCTTCCGCTCTGTTTAGTTTTTGTCCTTCACCTCACCTTGTCTCATCTCTCTGTGTGTGTGTGTATCAGCTTTAATGTGTGTGTTTTATTTCAGGTTCCGTTTGCGCGTTCAGAAGGCCATCTCCTCGAGCTGATGGAGGGTGTGTGTGAGAAGATGAAGGATTACGGTGAAACCTTGGATCCTGCTACGAATCGTAAGACATACACGAGGTTCATGGCACGTGAAGGCAGCCCCGCCGACATTACTAACGTCTCGTACGATTCGAGAGTCACGGCCAGCTTAAAGTTCGCTGTAAGTTTGTCTGTTTTGATGGGTTTCTTTGAGCTCGACATCAACAAAGCACTGATCTTATGTCCTTCAGTAGAACTTGTTTTATTCACATTTCTGTTTATAATCGTAATTTAGCAGCTGTTCTCACTAAATATCAATCTGTGTTAATTACAGTGACTGTGTTTAGTGTTTAAAAAAAAAAAATCAGTGCACCAGTAAACGTAGTCAGTGTGTGTGTGTGACCCTGCAGTGTGAAATGATCGTGGAGCAGAACGAGGATGAAATCATTGAATTCTTCGCTCATGAAACGGACAACGTTAAAGACAAACTCTGCAGCAAGAGAACAGGTCAGAACTTCTTACTGCACCTTTAATCATTTTTCTTCTGTTCACACACTTTCTTTACCGTCGGGATTTTACATGCCATTTTAAACTTTTTTACATGAAGAGATGTAGTGAAAGTCTCCGTCTCATTTGTAATGATTTTACCAAAGATCGGATTCAGATCGGATATGCAAAAATTTGTATTTGGACTGGCGGTGAGAGTCCAGCCTTCTTAACTTCAAAAAGAGAGGAGAAAGATTGTGCTTTTTGAAGTTAATAAGGTAACATGTCTCAGAACACGTCCAGTAAAAGTTTCTGAACTTTCCAAGACTTCAGCAAACACACACTGAAATCAGATTGATAAAATAATATGAGGTGGCTGGGATGGTTGTGAACTATAAACAGCAGATAGACGTTTGTTGTTTTGAGACGTGTACACTGTGTTCTGGAGCGTTCTGTCTCTCTCTCTCTCTCTCAGGACATGTGTTGGTCCCCAGTGTGGAACATGTCTCAGTGATGTAGCGCTGCTTCAGCGTCGTGGTGAAAATGATCAGTTTAGCACAATGTTTATTTTCATTTCTTAAGTGCTTGCCCAAATCAGTTTAAAATATAGACATGATGTGCTCCTGATGCGTTTTTAAAACATAAATTGTGATTAAAAAGGATGAGCTTAAACCTCAGACTACAGAAAATGGAAAGGAAAAATTAGTGAGGAATTTGTAGATAAACCCTTCCTCGTTTCGAGATCTGATCCGATCCCTGACGTGTGTGTGTGTGTGTAAGAGAGACAGGAGGACATCTCTGCTTTCAATACAGCGCAGAATTAATGCTACTGTTTTGAGAAAATATATTCAGTATCAGATAACGATCATCATGTTTATACACACGCCTCTGAGTAAACGCGCCGACTTAATATTCACTCCGTTTACACACTTGAGTGTGTCGAACAGCTGTGAGTGGAGCAGCTGTCGCTTCGGTGTGATCAGCACCATGTGCATAATGGCTTTGTGTCATTTTGACACTTGTTCGATAGTTAGGTTTTCGCTTGTTGGGTTAGCTTTCGTTTGCTGTGTTGGCTTTTGTTTAGAGCGGTTTGTTTAGTTTAGTTTCTTTGGTTGGCTTTCTTTCATTGAATTGGTTCCTGTTGATTGGGTTCAGTGGGTCGGTTTGTGTTTAACGGGTCAGTATTTGCCACCCACGGGTCGACTTGTTCAGTCGGTTGTTTTTGTTTTATTTGCAGCGCTGGTTTTCTCTTGTAGGGTTCAGTTCAGTTGTGATTGATTTGATTTGCCTTTCGTTCACTTGCTTGTTTAGTCAGATTTAATTTAATGGCGAGGCTTTGGTTCACTTGGGTGACTCATTCTCTGGATCAGCTTTTGTTTGCTTGGTTGACTTTCGCTCACTTTCACACTCAGGGTCGTCTGTTCGTTTGATTCACTTTTGTTTCTACCATTTTAGCAGGAATGGTTTTGAGAAAATGTGGGCGAGACGTGTAATTTACACCTTGTGATTGATTTGCTTGACTGAGGGTGGAGTTTATACAAACTCTGCCTAAGATTAGCCCCGCCCACTTCATAAAGTGGAAGCGGTTCATGTAGCTGTTATAAGGTCACCAGTGATTCAGGGTGGGCCCCCCCCGGATTGTGTCCACAAGAACAACATGAACTGAATGAGAACAAAATTACAGCTTTAACTGTGATTTTCTCTGAGACTCATAGTTCTGATGTGAACAAAAATGTGGTCTAATTTAATGTCTATTCTGTTTGCAGATCTGTGTGACCACGCGCTGAAGATACCTCACGATGAGCTTTAACATCACACTCAGTGATATTTGAAGATCACATCACATGCAGTGGGATTACATTTGAGCTTGTAGCACAGATTAAACGGAGACATTTCAGATTTAATTGGAACAGGCTTCAGATATTCACTTGATGTATCTGATTTTGTGGAGTGTGTGTGTGTGTGTGTTCAGCTTCAGCATTGTAAACGCACAGCTCACACTGATGCTGGTCTGATCATGATGCTGAAACTGCCTTGAGGAGAACATGTGACCATCCACACACAGTTTACGCGCGTGTGTGTTTGTGTCATGAGCCACAAAGCCGTCCTGAGGAATTCCTTCTGTCTGATCGACTGTCTGTTTTTCTGTCCAGTTGTCTAACAGCATTAAAATAGTCATCATATGCAGGATGTAAAACTCATGTTTTGGTTTTATTTTTATTCCGTTATTTAAGGTCACTCATGTCTCCGTCCCTGTTTTGTGACACTTTTTTCCCATCTGGAGCCACAAATTTTGTATAAATTAATGCTCTTGTGTTTCCTGTCTGACCTTTCTGTCACTTGTCTTTTTTGATAAACATGTTTTCACAAAGAACAGTTTGAGTCTTTACTGCCTTTCACAGATTTTCAAGAACATCTTTTGCATTTTTAAAAAATTAGCTGCTGATCTCCATCAACACTGGTGTCAGGGTTGACTTGGGGAGGAAAAAATAAAAAGTGACGTCAGTGTTTTCTCAGAGAAATCTAACAAAAGCTGAATATGTTGCATGTAACCTTATCGAATCAATGCTTTTATTCATTTAATGTTCTTGAAACGGGCTGCACGGTGGTGTAGTGGTTAGCGCTGTCGCCTCACAGCAAGAAGGTCCGGGTTCGAGCCCCGGGGCCGGCGAGGGCCTTTCTGTGTGGAGTTTGCATGTTCTCCCCGTGTCCGCGTGGGTTTCCTCCGGGTGCTCCGGTTTCCCCCACAGTCCAAAGACATGCAGGTTAGGTTAACTGGTGACTCTAAATTGAGCGTAGGTGTGAATGTGAGTGTGAATGGTTGTCTGTGTCTATGTGTCAGCCCTGTGATGACCTGGCGACTTGTCCAGGGTGAACCCCGCCTTTCACCCGTAGTCAGCTGGGATAGGATCCAGCTCGCCTGCGACCCTGTAGAACAGGATAAAGCGGCTTCAGATGATGAGATGAGATGTTCTCGAAACGTGATGCAAACAGCCACATTAGGAAAAAGTTTGTAGTTCATAATATGGAAACTATTTCTGATGTAACGAGACTGATCAGAAGCACAGAATGAGTTCATTGAAATCAAAGTTAATATAGATTTATTTATTTATTTATAAATAATGGGTTTTTTTTATTTTAAATATATAGACCAGGGCTGGGTGCTATGATGACATGACTATCAGTATCGTGATAAATAACATGATGCCATACGATACACCGTTCCATCTCCAGTGATGTGTGCTCTGCATTGCAAAAATCTCAAGTACGGTGATATGGTGCGTTCGCCATATTGCCTGCTTTCTCAGTCAGGCTGAGAGTGAAACTGGAACAAAATCTTTATTCTTCCAATTCCAGCAAACTGCACTTTACAGTAACTACAGCATTCGACTGTTTAACAGTTTGGTGCAATAAATAATCCAGGATGGAACGTAACATTATTGGCGTTAAAACAAGTCTTATCAAGTCTACTGTGATAGAATGCTCGCTGCTTCAGAATTAACCCCCAAATTATTTTAATTACTATTTTAACAAATCATGAATTTTCTGCCTGAGAAGAGGTTTAGAAAACTCAGAACCCTGCCCTCCAGCTCAAACGTTCTTGCTCTCCGATACAATGTTTCCGTGTCAAGACCTAAAAAGGTAGTGATGTCCATACAGAACAAAAAATAAACTCGTCTCTCGTGTGTGTGGCATGCTCGCTGCTGCCGTTTCATGTCTGATGCACTTCATGGAACATGAGTTCTCTGGGGATGCGAGTTTCAGGGCCGTAGAGTTTCCCGGCTCGGCTCCTGAACGCTGCCACCATCTGCTTCACCACCTCATCGAAGAACATGGTGGCGAGCTGCGAGTGCAGAACCGAGCGGAACTCGAATGAGATCTAGACAAGGGGAAAGAAAAAGAAAATTCATTCTACAAGTTTGATTTAAGAATTAAATACTCTTAAATCACACAACTTGCCTAATATTGTATGCATTAGCATTTGCAATACTCTCATCTGGTAAATGGAATTATGGGATATGTCCAAAATGGCGCAAATGCGAATATAATAACGACCCTTAATTAAACACAACAGTCCTTATGAGTCTTTATGCTGCTTTCCCAACAGGACACACTTTAAAATGTTGCCGATCTTGGAGATGAAGTGTACTGTACAGGTAGTTACCATGGTAATAGTACGGGAGTATAAAGATGGCTACGGTGACTGGAAGTAACTGCATTAAAGTCAATCAACAATTACGTAACCATTTAATTTATGTTAATTAAGACTGACTTCAGATGAGCAGTTTTTACAGTTACAGTAGCAGGTTAATTTGACGTAGTGTCACAAAATTAAGATAAAATATAAAGTTAACTCTTCATGTTGTACAGATTATATTTTTGTGATGTAGTAGATTAAAAGGCAGTCGCATTTACACATGCAAAAAAAACCAAACTCAGGTTTATTTCCAGTCATCGCTGTTTAACATATGATTAATTATACATGATTATTTGTAAACTTGATTTAAACTTGTTACACTGTTTGAAAGTGTTGGTGCTACAAAAAAGTAATTAAACAGCTTGAAAATGGACCAAATCACGGACATTATTATTATAATACTCATCAGGATTGTATGAATATGCAAATAAGGAACACTCCCTCATCCCAAACCCAGGATGATGATTGGCTCTTATATTTTATGATGCAATAACACTTTGATACCAAGTGTTCATCATCGCTACATATTCCATTCAGATTTCCTTTAATTCATTTTAAAATAATTTAATTATAAAATATTGGTTTTATAAAGTCTGAAGTGACTGGAGTTTCCATCCATTCACACCTTTCGGTTACACTACCGTTCAAAAATTTGGGGTCACCCAGACAATTTTGTGTTTTCCATGAAAAGTCACACTTTTATTTCCCACCATAAGTTGTAAAATGAATAGAAAATATAGTCGAGACATTTTTCTGGCCATTTTGAGCATTTAATCGACCCCACAAATGTGATGCTCCAGAAACTCAATCTGCTCAAAGGAAGGTCAGTTTTATAGCTTCTCTAAAGAGCTCAACTGTTTTCAGCTGTGCTAACATGATTGTACAAGGGTTTTCTAATCATCCATTAGCCTTCTGAGGCAATGAGCAAACACATTGTACCATTAGAACACTGGAGTGAGAGTTGCTGGAAATGGGCCTCTATACACCTATGGAGATATTGCACCAAAAACCAGACATTTGCAGCTAGAATAGTCATTTACCACATTAGCAATGTATAGAGTGGATTTCTGATTAGTTTAAAGTGATCTTCATTGAAAAGAACAGTGCTTTTCTTTCAAAAATAAGGACATTTCAAAGTGACCCCAAACTTTTGAATGGTAGTGTACGTTCACGATGCTGTGTATCGGTGCACCAGCTCAAATCAGAAGGCACTTACAGAAAAATCCACTGTGCAGGTCCTGGGATATCCGGGAATGCCTGGGCTGAACCGCCATATCGTCTCTAAGTGATTGAAAAGTTTTCCATCTGAACAAACGGCCTGGAGAGAGAAACATGAACGGAGCGTGCTTCAGAAAACTGCACTCACTTACCGAAAAATGCTAAGAATGACCAAAATCAAGAAGTGTCAAAGACATGACAACTTGGGGGGGTGTTTCAGTTCTGTTTCTAACACACCCTCATCATGGGCGTGGATACCGTTCCATTCCTCTGTTTCTAACTTCTGTTCGAAATTTTTATGATATGATGCAATTTAATTTCTGGTTATGAAACAAAATGGTGGATAAAGTGCTACTTTAACATCACGGCTGATGCCTTTCCATTGCTAGATAATTACTAAGATTAAGTTTTTGTAAAGATAGATTAAGTTTATTTATTTATGTGATAATTTTACGATTTTTAAGGTCAGATGAAGATACAGGAACTTCAAAATGGCTTCATGTGCACCTCTGGAGAACAACCTGCTGTTCCACTTGTTTGTGAACACTCGTGATTTGAGTCGTGACTGGAGTCAACGAGGGTGTGTTACAAACAGTTTAGAAAATTAGGAAACTGATAAAAGTCAGTACTTAGATATGCTTTTGATTGTGTGAACATACTTTGACGAGATGCGGGCGAACTTGGGTGATCATGGACGTGTACCTCTCCACCACTGGAGGAAACCCCACCTCCAGCTGTGCTTTAGCATGGCCCGCTCTCTTCACTACGGTCTGGGACTTTTTACACCACGGAACAAAGTGTTTGTAATCGTCGACGTTGGCTACGACGTCATACATCTCCTGCATCGAGTATCTTAATCAGGAAAATAAACAACAGTCAAATACTCAAGACTGAAAAAAAACATGATGGGTAATACTTATGAATGTGAAAAATGACAAGATGAATTATGAATAATATGACTGGAAGTGTGGTAAAAACATGGCAAGGATAAGAATAACAATCTGTATATTGCGCTACAAAATACCTACACATCTTGAAAACTGTCTCATTTGAGAGTGATATTTGGAGAACAGAATTATGGGATTGTTCTCGAATAAATTTGTCCAAAATAAGGACTTGTAGAAGAGAAACTTTACCACAAAGTGCAAACAATAGCCTAGATCTGAACTGAACGCAGAGGAAGGGTCAATTTTTTTCAAAGATAGTGGTAATAATGTTGGGCCTTAGTTATTTATATTGTTTTAGAGTTGTGTGTAAATGATTTAATGGCCAAACCAAACAAAAAAATCCCCAGCAGATTTACAAAAGTTTCGTTTTTTCGTTTTCATGTGTGCATCTTGAAAAATGCCAATCTGCTGTAAATGACCAAGTGTGTTGATATTTATTCACGCCTACAAAACTCCATAAAAGGCAAAGCTCAGAGAGCTGAAAATGACAAAATGGTGACTAAGTGCGTGCACTAAGGCTTCCAGTATTACAACACTATTGCTCCATTACTTTTGTCCTTATTGAACAGCGAGTTGTAGTCAAACAGTCGAGGTTCACATTACTGTGTATCCTTATATGGAAAATTTATACAAACTCAGGAGTGAAGCATAGGACACAAACTATTTTTTTCCAACTAAAAGGATTTTCATGAACACTGACGTTTCTTGTGTAAATGCTCCTCCAAACATTTACACATTAATTTGTTCAAATCCAGTTTCATTGATAATCCCATTGTGTGTTAAAAATTATAATATATTGTATGACTGATTATCAGCACGTACCTATGCTTTGTAAATTAAACTAGACTGCATTTCCACAGAGAAAATGCAAAGTGTGCTTGCTGAGCTGTAGCAGAACAGCTATCATGCTAGCATGCTAAAAGCTAGCATGCCAACATGCTAATGCCAACATGCTAATGCCAACATGTTAACAACTAGCATGCTAACAGTTAGCATACTAACATGCTAACAGCATACTAACATGCTAAAAGTTAGCATGGTAACATGTTAATGCTAACATGCTAATAGATAACATGCTAACATGCTATTTGTTAAAATTCTAACACTTTAAGGCTAATATGCTGATAGCTGGGCGGCACGGTGGTGTAGTGGTTAGCGCTGTCACCTCACAGCAAGAAGGTCCGGGTTCGAGCCCCGTGGCCGGCGAGGGCCTTTCTGTGTGGAGTTTGCATGTTCTCCCCGTGTCCGCGTGGGTTTCCTCCGGGTGCTCCGGTTTCCCCCACAGTCCAAAGACATGCAGGTTAGGTTAACTGGTGACTCTAAATTGAGCGTAGGTGTGAATGTGAGTGTGAATGGTTGTCTGTGTCTATGTGTCAGCCCTGTGATGACCTGGCGACTTGTCCAGGGTGAACCCCGCCTTTCGCCCGTAGTCAACTGGGATAGGCTGCAGCTCGCCTGCGACCCTGTAGAACAGGATAAAGTGGCTACAGATAATGAGATGAGATGAGATGAGATGCTGATAGCTAACAGCTAACAGGCTAACATGCTAATGGCTAGTATGTTAACTTTTAGCATGCTAACACGCTGAGGGTGACATGCTAACAGCTAACAGTTAGCATGTTAACATGCTCAGGCGAACTCGCTAACAGCAAACATGCGAACTCTGCATGCTACCATGCTAATCCTAACATGTTAACAGCTCTCATGATAACATGCTCATGGCGAACATGCTAACAACTTGCGAGCTAACAGCAGGCATGATATCGTAATGGGTAACATGCTAACAGCTAGCATGGTAACATGTGAACGCTTATATGCTAATTGCTATCGTGTGTGCGTGTAAGTATTCCTAATAAAGTGGCCATTGAGTTGAAGTTGATTTGCTGTCAAAGTCTCAGATGAGCAGATCCTTGCCAAATGCATCATCACCTACGGGGGAAGGGAGGAACGACTCAGTCAAGCCTCCACTGATTAGCGGCAAAATGGAGAAAAAATGGACGGATGAAAGGCGAGAGAAAGCCGAGTGCGGGTCAGAACCGATATCATGTGTGTGATGGTGATTTGGCCTGAGGTGCCGTATGAAGTTTGGTGGATGTGTGCTGAAGTGTTACTGAGCAAAACTCCATTCATTTGAATGGGGCCAAAAATCAATGGAAGCCTATGGAGGTAAAAAGAGATGCGTGAAAACCAAGGAAAAGACGAGTGCAGGTCTCAGATGAGGGGATGGATCTGCGCGGGGACTTGGCCTGAGGCATCAAGTGAAGTTTCTTGAAGTTTGGTCACTTGGTTAAAAAAATTGATGGAGAGTGAAAGTTTTTATCCTCAAACACCATTCATTAGTGTGCTTGCTCAAGCACACAGCAGCCGAAGGCCAAAGGCAAGCACACTATCGTTCTTCTTAAGTTTACTTATTCTGCGATGGAGCATGTCCGAGTAGGACGATTCGATTCATGAGCCCTATTCATTCTCTATGGGAAAAAAAACAAAAGAAAAATGACAAGAACAAGAGAACGGGCGCGTTGATCCAAAAGCTGTATACAAGCACACTACACCACTTCGGGCCAGACGTCTCAGAGTTGGAACAGTGTCTCTATCTCAAACGCCCTCGGAGGAGTAGTGGATCCAAAAAACGTGTTGGAATAAGGCAGAATAAGTAAACTTAAGAAGAACAATAGTGTGCTTGCCTTTGGCCTTCGGCTGCTCTGTGCCTGAGCAAGCACACTAATAAATACATTTCAGTGCTTTTGTGAAAGCACTGAAACGACAATGTGATGAAGAACGAAGGTGTGCATGTGCATTCAAACACCACTGATCAAAAGAATAACCAAGGATTAGTTTATACAGAGTGTGATGGGTGATGTAATATAAATATCATGAGATATAATCGATCAGACCCCATGATGCGTCGCTCTGAGTACTGCTTCCTCTTGTTTGGGAGGCTGATGAAACTTCGAGTGAGAGCTGCTGAGGTTGTCGTTTGGTTCCAGCACTGCGTCCAGTGTTGAGGTTTCCTCAGTAAGACTGCACACACTGTGAGATACCTGTGAAGGAAGTGAAAATTGTCATCCACATGGTGTACAAAGTATTAGTTCTGATATATGTTCATAAACAGAATGGGATTGTTGAACAAATATATTTAATTTAATCTCGAAATTAATGGTTCCAGCTACTACTGACAAAGTTGTTATAGCTATTATTGAGCGATTATTATAAATATAACTGATGCACTATATTATTGTTACAATTATTATAATATTACATAAATTTGAATTTATTTAGCTCTATATCGATCAGTATTACTAATGTTATAGTCGTTATTAAGTTATTGTAATTCTAATAATATTAACTGATTAATACATTTAAATTAAATAGGTTACACTGATGTATGTCTTATAAGAAGTTGTTTATTAATAAATCTAAAGCTAAGGCACAAATAATAAATAATGCCAATTTTACCCGAACCTCAGTTTGAATAAAACTACACAAAGTTTTGAATCTGTATTTTAACTCCATGTAAATGATTTTCATTCTATAGTTGGACACAACATTCGATCAGAATTTTTTAAAAAACTTGTGGGATAAAAGGTGTGTTTTCTTTAATAGATTTATTATTATTATTATTATTATTATTAGTTGCCCCCACTTAACCCATGGAATGAATTCAGTGCGCATGCGCAGCTCTTCGCTCACCTGACGCGCGCGCTGGATTCTCGCAGTGCCGCTCGGAAACCCAATGCCGCTCGGCTGCACGACCTGCGCGCGCTCATCCAACCTGCCATTTAATAACGCTCCCCGTTTCTAAACCGAACAATCACTGACAAACAGTTACTGCAAGCTAACCGGCTAATTAATCTCAATAAACCATGGCATCAGAGCTCCTTGACTGTCATTGCAGAGTACAACGAATCTGGTTCACAGTCTCAGACTCGGAGCGGCTGGCCAATAGGGGGCGCTGTGGCGCCACGCCCCCTTCCAATTATCCAGATGACGTGATATTAAACATAAATTAATGAAGCAAAAGTATTTATTCAGTCAAAATTGTTTACTCATCCTACTTAAGCATGTATCCATCTAAATATTTTAACCCGTTTTTAAACTGCATTTATTTAAATTTTATGTGAACACCAATACTTCCGGTATACTTCCGCCCTTCGGGGCACCGGCTGAATGAGTGTGTATGTGGCTACACAAACTTTTAAAGATCAGGTGACCTGAGGCTGCGTTTTTATTGGCGGATTCAAGATTTGGCCCTGGACTCGCCTTCTTTTTTAGCAGCCAATTGGAATTGTTTTTAAGTTTTATTCTTCACGTGATTGGATAGTTTTCTACGGGCCTTCATATTTACTGCTGTTCGTTAGAGCGGAGCTTTCACAAGGTGGCGAGTTCGAGTGGATCCGCTGAGAAAGCGGGTTCTGTTATTTCTTTACAGAAACATCATTTTACAAGGAGTACATGAAAACTAAACAGAATGTCTCGGAGCGCAGAAGCGCGTGAGTGAGAGTTCTCAGTGCGGCAGACGCGAACGGATGTCACAGGCAGCAAAATATTTTATTAATTACATTGACAGTCAACAAATGAAAAAAAGAGTTATCAGCATGGTGAAAACGATCATAGTTTTTGCGATTTCTTCAGGGAACTGGTTTATCTTTTTTTAAAAAAAGCTCACAGAATGTTTTCTACTGCCAGATTTTCCACACTGTTATAACACGGATTCACTCACAACACGGTCGGATTCTTTGGCTCCCAACGACCATGTTATAGCCGCTTTAAAAGTGACGTTTCGCCGCTGCTACCTAAAGTCATAGCGGGCTCGCGGTCAGCGACCGGCTGAGGTACCGCAGTGCTAACCGCTAGCAAGCTAACGGGGTCGTGCCGAATAAACTCTCCGCTGATTAAAGATCTGAAATAGTTTGTATTCTCGCATAAAGACGACGTTTAAACCGTATTTTACCCAACAACCGCGTTTTCAAACTTGTCAACTGTATCTCACGGCACTAAAAACGAAAGAAAAACAGTCAGAAAATGAAGAACACATTCATTTGACAGCGGAATGTTATCAGCAAGAGGCGTCATGACCCGGGTTGCCAAATTGAACCAAGAAACCCAGCCTAATAATTGCGTAACATCTCCAAATATATACAAAATCACGTAAAATAAAAAGTTAATGTTTGGATTAATAGGTATATAAAAGATGTAGACATGTTTGGAGTACATATTGCATTTAAGTAAGAATAATTATGAGCTTAAAAGTAAAATATTAATTTGTGAAGAGTCTGGATAATGGGTAGTGCAGAGCCGAAGGTTGCCAGATATTACATAAAGAGGTATTCCATTCATACAAATACAGAGGAAAATTACAACCAATGGGCTCTGAGGAATCATTAAAAAAACGTGTGCAGTGTTTGCTTTGTTCTACTGATGTTTGCTCTTTATATACTCAAATATCTACATGAGCATACATGATAGATATGTTATTATACATACACATATTATGCATTATCAATGTACACTCACCTGGCCACTTTATCAGGAACACTCATACATCCACCTGCTGTTTTATGCAGTTATCCAATCAGCCAATCCCTTGACAGCAGCACAATGCATAAAATATAAAATCCCACAGATACAAATCAAGAGCTTCAGTTAATGTTCACAATGTTCAAACATCAGAATGGGAAAAACTGTGATCTCAAAGTGTGACTTACTTTCACTGTGGTATGGGTGTTGGTTTGAGTATTTCAGAAACTGCTGATCTCCTGGGGTTTTCACACACAAAAGTCTCTAGAGTTTACACAGAATGGTGCAGAAAACAAAAAACATCGAGTGAGTGAGCGACAGTTCTGTGGGTGGAAACAAACCCAAGAGAGGGTCAGAGGAACATGGACAGATTGGTTCGAGCTTTTTTTTTTGGCCAGGAAGGATATAGTAACTCATATAATCACTCTTTACAACCGTGGTGAGCAGAAAAGCATCTCAGCATGCAACAGCAGAAAGAAGAACACACTGGGTTCCACTCCTGCAGCCAAGAACAGGGATCTTAGAATCAACAACAAGTTCCTATTAAAGTGGTTTTGTGTAGCCAAACTCCCTCTCATTCCAAAACCATGAGTTGTTTTTTACTGTTACTGTTATGGTAAACTCCACTTTTCTGGGAAGGCTTTCCACGAGATTTTGTGCCTGTTTGTG